>NW_027466959.1:1587500-1637500 GCF_046128005.1 Genypterus blacodes
GCAGCTTCACCCTGCACTCTGACTGCAAGGTCACTGAGAGAGGGAGAGAGCCAAGGACAGTTTGATTGACATGAATGCACAGCAGGATTGAAATGTAATAATCCTGTTCTTGCAGATGAACTCTTCTTCATTCTCTCATTTTATAAGACTTTCTAATTTCACACTGAGGCCAAATGTGGCTGCCCTTTGTCTTTGTCTTGCCAATGTGGCTGTGTGTTGCAGTGGAACATGTGAGCTGCTGGTGCAGAGGGCAGCAGGCGGTCTTACGGTCAGGTTGGGCCTCATGTGTCTGCTGGCTCTCTGGGTGAGTCGCTGAAGCAGGAACGTCTGAAGCAGGAACCTCTGAAGCAGGAACCTCTGAAGCAGGAACCTCTGAAGCAGGAACAGGGGGAACATGTTGGACTGCAGCTCTTGTGTGAAGCAGCGGCTCACACAGTGTGTCTGGGCTCGTTACCTTGTGCCGTCTGTGCCTCCACTGTGTCAGCCTCGTGCCGGACGTAGCAGACGTACCGGTAGGCGGCGGCCTCGTGCCGGACGATCCTGATGGCGGCGGCGCGGCCCGGCTCTCTGAGCTCCAGCTGCTCTCCTCCCTGGGCGGCGGGCAGCTCCTCCAGCGAGCCGTTCTCCTTCTGTCTTTTCCAGGAGAAGCGGACCAGAGGAGGAGACATGCCTGAGGCCAGACACAGCAGGGTGCTCCTCCCCTGCAGCTGGGCCGTGGGCACTGCAGGGTAAACGCTCACCACGGGCTTCACAACAGAATCATCTGAGGTTTGGCAGCAGACAGCAAACACACAGTCAACACACAGCAGCTTACAGGCCTGAAGTGCACTCAGTGTGATCCTGCTGAGGACAGCAGGAATCGTCTCCGAGGACATTTGAGACCTGCGTTCTCCTATAAAGACCCTGAGAGATGATCCATCAAATATATTTACATCAGGAGTCCAAGTCCCCCTAAAGTGTGACAGATGCATGAACCCAAGCAGCTCCAGTCTGATCAGCATGGACACCTTTCTTTAGTTCTTTAGCAGATGAGCAGAGAGCATCCAGGTCTCTCTCATGTACGTCTGCTCCTGTGGGACTTTACTCAGGAAGGTAGAGGAGCTTTGTTCACAGTTGGACGCTGCAGTTTAACTTCATTCTGATTTCAACACTTTGGTGAATGATTGACAGATCCAATCATGAGCAAGTTCCTACAGGCCTGCATGCACATGTACCTAATAAAGTGGAGACGGCATTCATGGAAGAATTAGATTGGATTGATAAATATAGGAGAAACTAAACCTACATCACATGAATCCTTTTCTCTTTATTTCCTGACTTTCTGCCTCATTCTTATTTCATTCTTGTATTTCTTCACATCTTCATTTGTTTCTTTATATTAAACACAACTTGTTGTTTTTTTCTGAGATGAATTAAATGTATATTTCATATTGATCTTACTGTATATGACATGTTTACATTCATACTGTAGATCTGTCCTTTATGTTTAATCTTATTCAATTTAGTTCATTTATTTAATTTCCTGTCTTTTCTAATTTATTTCAATTTCTCTGCATAGTTGTTGTCTTGTTGTCTTCTATGTTTTATATCGCACCAATAAACACAAAAAAATCCTTTTAATTGGCAATCAAATCTATTCTGATTCTGATTCTGATTCTGATTGAAATAACAGATCAATCAAATGATCCATAACATTAATGAGTGACTCAGTTTGTATTCAAGTCAAAGCAGTAAATGAAATCATGATGGCACTGAGACTGAGACCTTCATCAACACTCTGGATGGATCTATAGAATCCTCTTCATCATGGAAATTCACTTCAACCACAGATTTAGTGACAAACAGAGCAGGAAAATGATGAAGAATGATGAAGAATGATGAATACTGATCAATAACTCCTCTGTCATTTCCCTCCTGGTCTCATTCAGGGGAGCTACAGACTCAAACTCAGGTCCCAAGTTTAAGTAAAGACTTCATGATGTTATTCTCATGCAGGATAAACAAAATCATTCAACATAATTCTTCCAGTTAAGCGTAAACATTCTGTCAAAGCAGCCATTTTATAGGAGGGAGGAACTTTACAATCAATAATGATCTTACCTGTTCCATACAGAGCAGTGCCACGGCCGAAGATCAAGAAGTCTCCACAGTGAAACATCCCGTAACCAAAACCTCTGTATGTTGAAGGAGTCGGCTGAGCTGCACACGTCTGAACTCTTCATCTTCATCATCAGCTCCATGTTTCAGCTTCAGGCTTCATATCATCATGACTGTCTCATTGTCTTCTGTTGTCTAATTTGATTTCAGCCTTGGTCTCAGCCTTCTTCTGGTTTATGGGTCACAAACCATCAGGTGCAGGTGATGGTGATGTCCTGCTGACAGAGGGACACACACTTTCTTCTTCTCTACGTCAGTGAACGTGTTCAGGACGACTCCACTCACCAGCAGAGTGAGGCTGGAGGCTTTTATTCTGAAAGAGCTGGAGGAGAATGTTTGTCTCTACCGTGTCTGTAAAACTACTGTGCCTGTGTGTGTGTGTGTGTGTGTGTGTGTGTCAACGCATGCGTGCGTGTGTGTGTGCCTGTGCCAGTGTGCCTGTGTGTGTGTGTGTGCTCCTGTGTGTGAGCCTGTGTGTGTGTGTGTGTGTGTTTGTGTGCCTGTTTGTGCCTATGTGTGCCTGTGTGCGTGCCTGTGTGTGTGCGTGTGTGCCTGTGTGTGTGTGAGGTGGTTTTTGTACAGCCTGCAGGGATCCCAGCTCACTGTGGTCTCTTCCTCTATTCCAACACCCACAGTAGTACGTGGCTGAATGAGAGAGTTTGACTTTGTTGATCTGCAGCTCACAGACGCTCCCATTAATCACAACTGTGAAATCAGCTTCTTGCGGATGGTTGTAACCTGAATAAACTTCACCAACACTCAATCTAATATAAAGAATCAGTCTGAATGTTTCCTTCTCTCTCTTCTGGTACCATCTTACATAGTCACCACACAGGTCAGTGACTCCACAGCTGAAGGAGACTTTCTCTCCAGCTCTCCTGGTCACTGATACTTGGTCCTGAATGGGCTGTGCTGCCATGGTAACCAGCACTGTAGAGACCATAAATGAAGTTTAGTCGGTCTCCAGGTTGAGTCATCAGGTGCTGATTGGCTGGAAACACTCACCTGAACACAGAGCAGCGGCTGGCAGGAGAAACATTTTGTGGAGTGAAGCTCTGAAGCTCTGCTGAGATGTGAGATCAGACCAGGGCCACCTGCTTTCTATCAGGTCCTCAAACTTCCCCTGGGTGGAAAGATAAGGCTGCGGCTGGTGATTGACAGCTGAGCGGCTGAAGCTGTTTGATGGTTTCCTGTTGAGAGGGAGGTTTGAAACGCCTCGCTGCTCCAACCATGGAGATCAGCTTCTGCACTCAGGCTGCACTTTAGCAACTTCAACTGGACTCAGCAGGACCAGAACCGAACCTATGGACCGGCAGCAAACACAGAGTGACAAGAAGACGTTTTTAAACACGTTTAAAGCTTCAACGCTCCACCTGCTTTCTTTCATGTTCAAGCTGTAAACGCAACACTGACGCTGTTTATGATCAATCAATATTACAGCACAATATTCATTAATAAACCAATAAATCTGAGAAATAATAAAATATATATCTACACATTAAAGGAAGAAGAAGATTTGTTTTATTTTATTTACATCTGAATGTGTGATATGTTTCTAACCTGATCAAACAGAAAAAGCCTGAACCTGCACTCCTTCAACTCACAAGGTTAGAATGAAAATGTTTCAAATCAATTATCAACACATAAAACTGATCAACAAGGCTTCAATCCAAACACTGTATTATTACAACAAATAAAGTAACTATCAATATCCTCAGCTTACCAAACAAATACTGTTCTTAAACATTGTTTACATATATGCCGATTTTTAAAAGTAATAATAATAATAATTATAATAATAATAAAGTAGTATCATGTTGACCAATTGCTTTATTTTGAGTGTTTTCTTTGCACATTCTCAGTATTTAATTGTGAATATGACAGTTTTGTTTTTTCCTGTTCCACATCTGATAACTCAAATTGTTAATTTAAAGGGTGTGCACATAAATCAAAGAACATTTCAGTTATTTAGTGAAGACTGGTCCCTATGACACACTGCTTATTATTTTATTGAAAACGTTTAAAACTGATTTCTGACTAAATCTCAATTTATCATGAAGTAGATTTTTCACAATCACGTTACAAATAACAACGGCAAAGGAAGTTTTTATTTAATTTTGAACAAATGATTTCTGGTTTTATCATTGTCTCTTTAAAACTTGTATATTTAAGTCCGTGTAAATAAAAGATTAGATCGCTGTGGCGGAAATTCACGTTTACGTCTTTTGTCCCTGAGGTGGGTAACATATCGCCCCCTTGTGGTGAACTGACGGAATCACAGGTACCCAAATATGTGGGACGATCACCATGACAACACGATGACGCTGCATCTTTACTTTACTAGAGACACTCTACTGACATCTAGTGGACAGAATAGCGCACAGCCTCTCTTACACTAGTTCCCCTGCCGTTCTTCTTTTCCTTCCGGCTGCTTCCTTCAGGGGTCACCACAGCAAGTCATCCGTCTCCATCCACCCCTATCCTCTGCATCCTCTCCTCTTACACCAGCTAACCTCATATCCTCCTTCACTACATCCATATATCTCCTCTTCAGTCTTCCTCTAGGCCTCCTTCCTGGTTGTTCCCACCTTAGCATCCTTTTCCCAATAGGTTCCCTCTCCCTCCTCTGTACATGTCCAAACCATCTCAGTCGTCCCTCTTATGTACTCATTCCTGATCCTATCCATCCTCGTCACTCCCAAAGAGAACCTCAACATTTTCATTTCTGCTACCTCTACCTCTTCCTCCTGTGTCTTCCTCAGTGCCTCTGTCTCCAAACCGTACAGCATCTCTGGTCTCACCACTGTCTTGTCCACGTTTCCTCTCATTCTTGCTGAGACTCTTTTGTCACACATCACTCCTGACACTTTTCTCCACCCGTTCCAACCTGCTTGCACACGTTTCTTCACCTCTTTTCCACTCTCTGTTGCTCTGGACTGTTGACCTTAGGTACTTCAAATCCTCCACCTTCTTGATCTTTTCTCCCTGTAACCTCACTGTTCCACTTGTGTGCCTCTCCTTCACACACATGTACTCTGTCTTACTGCGGCTCATCTTCATCCCTCTTCTTTCCGGTGCGTACCTCCACCTCTCCAGATTTTCCTCCACCTGCTCCCTGCTCTCACTACAGATCACAATGTCATCTGCAAACATCATGGTCCATGGAGATTCCTGCCTGACTTCCTCTGTCAATCTGTCCATCACCATAGCAAACAAGAAGGGTCTCATGTCTGATCCTTGATGCAGTCCCACCTCCACGTTGAACTCCTCTGTCGCACCTACAGCACCTCACCTCACCACCGTCCTGCAGCTCTCATACATGTCCTGCACCAATCTAACTAGATTCTAGTTAGTATTTAGTAAGTAAGCCGTTGCTCCTGATATTGTAGTAAGAGACACATCTACGGAGAAGCCAGACCGCCAAGGAGTTTAAGGAGAGGAAGGAGGAGAGAAGGTGGAAAAGGAAGAAGAGGACGGAGAGGCTGGAGACAGAAAGAGACAGTGTGGGCGACGGTGGACGAAGGACCACCTGGACAGATTCAATCAGACGGAACGGAAGTGTTTCACAAAAGGTAAGTAAAGAAGGAAGGACTGAGAGGGAGTGAGAAGAGGAAAGACAGAGAGGAGACAGGAGGGGAGAGATAGAGACGAAATGGAACGCTAAAAAGTATGAAAAGGTAGAAGAGAAGCAGAAAGAGTGTGAGACAGAAAAGAGTGACAAGAGACAGAAAGAGAACAAAAGCTAAGAAGAAGGTAGAGAGAGAGAGAGAGAGAGAGAGAGAGAGAGAGAGATGGAAGACTCTAATGTGTAATGTACACACTGTAGTGCCGAAGGACGGGAGTCGGAGGCGGCGTATTGAGTTTTAACGTACACTTTATCGACATGCGGATTCAATCGTCTCGTACCATCAATACAGCAAAACAACAACCCGCGGACCGGAAGTCCGTGCCCTTTTAACCACCGTGGGGAACACACCTACCCACACCATAGTCCGAGGGGGAATTATGTATAATCACCACACAAGCCCCCCCAGAATTCACCCACAGTCAAAACCCCAGCGCCGAGGAGGGACAACAATCCGGCCCCGACGAGAGACGACGGCAGGGGCCGAGGTAGGAACGAGGGCAGCAGATGGGGCAGCGGCAGCCCCCGGGGCAGGAAGTCCCCCGCCAGGGGCCAGGGGGCGAGGCAAAGGGGGGCGGCCCCGGCGCGGGGGCTGAGCCAACTCCAAGGGTCTGGAAACATCGACGTGAGCAGGCTTGACCCTATTGACCGAAACCTTCTCCGGCCGGCCGCCAACGTCCACCACCAGGCTTTTGTCTCCGTGTCGCAAAACCCTGAACGGGCCGTCGTAAGGGGGGCGTAGGGGACCACGGTGTGCGTCGTGGCGGACGAACACAAAATCCGCCGAACCCAGGCCGGGGGGCACACGGAAAGCAGGGATGCCATGCTGCGAAGTAGGGATAGGGGTAAATGTCTCAGCGGCCTCCAACAGGGAGGAGCGTTGCCTTGCCGCAGACCAGGGGACCGTGGCGTCCGGTAAGAAATCCCCAGGAACGCGGAGAGCCTGGCCGTAAACGAGCTCCGCCGACGAGGACTGTAGGTCCTCCTTCGGGGCACACCTGAGGCCGAGCATCACCCACGGAAGCCTGTCCACCCAGTTACCGTCCTTCAAACTGGCTCGCAGGGCCGCCTTCATGGATCGATGGAAGCGTTCACACAAACCATTAGCCTGGGGGTGATAGGCAGTAGTGCGGTGCAGCTGAACCCCCAAACCTTCAGCGACCGCGTTCCAGAGCTCCGAAGTAAACTGGGAGCCACGGTCAGAAGAGAGGTCTGACGGGGTCCCGAAACGTGCGACCCACGTGCCGATGAATGCTCGAGCCACATCCGCGGCTGCTGTCGAGGAGAGGGGAACGGCCTCAGGCCAGCGGGTCGTCCTGTCCACCATCGTAAAAAGGTAGGTGAAACCGTGGGACGGGGGCAGTGGACCCACAAGGTCAACGTTGACGTGGTCGAACCTTCTCTCCGGAACAGCAAAAGGCTCCAAAGGGGCTCGAGTATGTCGGTGCACCTTAGCCCGCTGACAGGCCACACACGCGTCGACCCAGGTCTTCACGTCTTTCTTTAAACCCTGCCACACGAACTTCTGGGAAACCAACTTCACAGACGATTTCCTGCCGGGGTGCGACAACCCGTGCACCGCGTCAAACACCGGCCGGCGCCAGTTCGCAGGGACCAACGGCCGAGGATGGCCCGTGGATACGTCACAAAACAGCTTAATGTCCGAGCCACCGACTGTGACCTCTTCCAGGCGTAATCCCGTGTCCGAAAGCCTGAGGGTCTGGACCCCGTGGTCAGAGGCCTGGTCCTCGCTCATACGGAGAAAATCGAGGCCAAGCTGGACGGCGCCGACAACGGCTCTGGAGAGGCAATCCGCAACCACGTTGTCCTTTCCGGCGACATGTCGGATGTCCGTGGTGTACTCCGATATGAAGGAGAGCTGACGCTGCTGGCGGGCCGACCACGGCTCGGCCACCGTGGACATGCAGAACGTGAGCGGCTTATGGTCCACGAATGCCGTAAACTCTCGACCTTCCAGCAGGAACCTGAAATGGCGGACTGCCAACCAGAGGCCAAGGAGCTCTCTGTCAAACGCACTGTACTTGCGCTCCCTGGGGGTCAACTGGCGGCTGAAAAAGGCGAGTGGCTGCCAGGCGCCGTCGACCCATTGCTCGTGCACCGCTCCCACAGCATAATCAGACGCGTCCGTGGTGATAGCGATGGGGGCCTTGTGCGACGGGTGGGACAGCATGGTGGCTTGGCTCAGGGCGGCTTTGGTGGCATCGAACGCGGCATCCCTCTCAGCCGTCCAGTCGATGGCCTGACCGGGGGACTTACCCTTAAGAGCCTCGTATAGCGGGCGCATAGTGTGGGCGGCCCGGCGGATGAACCGGTGATAAAAGGTCACCATCCCCAGAAACTCCCGGAGTGCACGAGCTGTGTGCGGTCTTGGAAAGGCGGACACGGCCTCCACCTTTGCAGGGAGGGGGGCAGCCCCCTCTTTGCTCACCAGATGTCCGAGGAATTGGATGGAGGGCAACCCGAACACGCACTTCGCAGGATTGATAATCAAGCCGTGCTGGTCGAGCCTTTTGAAGAGATCCCGGAGGTGTACTTGGTGCTCTCCCTCCGAGGAGCTGGCAACGAGAATATCGTCTAGGTAAACGAAAATGAACGGCATGTCTCTTAGCGCCGAATCCATCAACCGCTGGAAAGACTGTGCAGCGTTCTTAAGTCCAAACGGCATCCGCAGGAACTCAAACAATCCGAACGGCGTGACCACCGCCGTTTTGGGGATGTCTGCAGGGTGCACCGGGACTTGGTGGTAGCCCCGCACCAGATCCACTTTGGAGAAAACCAGTTTGCCAGCCAGATGTGCGGAGAAATCCTGGATGTGGGGGACCGGGTAGCGGTCCGGTGTGGTAGCGTCGTTAAGGCGGCGGTAGTCTCCGCACGGACGACAACCGCCATCTGGTTTAGGGACGATGTGGAGAGGTGAGGCCCATGGGCTGTCAGAGCGGCGGATAATGCCCAGGCGCTCCATGTTGGCAAACTCTGACCTGGCGACTGCCAGCCTGACAGGATTGAGCCGCCGGGCCCTAGCGTAGACCGGGGGGCCCTTAGTGTCAATGTGGTGTTCAACCCCGTGCTTGATGGTAGTGGCGGAAAAGGTGGGCTTCGTCAGGCTGGGAAACTCACCAAGTAGGCGTTGATATCTGCCCCCCTCAGCAAGAGAGCTAGAGAGTCCGCCGTATGTTGCCTCACCGCGGACACAAGTAAGCG
The DNA here is from genome assembly GCF_046128005.1 of Genypterus blacodes. Taxonomy (NCBI): domain Eukaryota; kingdom Metazoa; phylum Chordata; class Actinopteri; order Ophidiiformes; family Ophidiidae; genus Genypterus; species Genypterus blacodes. The sequence goes on from NW_027466959.1 coordinate 1,596,505, forward strand.
AGGAGAATGTCAATGCGTCTACCAAACGGCTGTTCTTGACGTCCACTAGTAGTCCGTGAGCGCACAGGAAATCCGCACCGAGGATGGGGAAGGAAATGTCGGCCGTGACAAAATCCCACGTAAACTGCCGGCCCTCGAGACACAGGTTCACAGTCTTTGTGCCGTAGGTGCGGATAGGGGTGTCGTTAGCAGACGTCAATGGGGGGCCGTAGCCTCCGCTGGCGGTGTCACTCCTCGTGGCCGGTAAAACGCTCCTGTTAGCTCCGGTGTCGCAGAGGAAGTTACGCCTGGAGAGGGTGTCCTTAATGAATAGTAGTCTGCTTGTTGCACCCACGCTCACGGCTACAACTGAACGTGGGCCCTGTCGTTTCCCGCCGGTCCATAGTTGCAAGGGGGCCGGCATCTCTTAGCTTTAGCGCCGAAACGCGCATGGAAGTAGCACATGCCTGAATTTGTGCGGCCGTCAGCAGTCACAGGGTCTCCTGTAGTTAGCATTCCTCTGCTGGGGGGCGTGTAGCTGCGCGTCGGGGCTAGCACCTCAGGGGCGAAACGCTGGGTAGCCAGGAAAAAGCGATCAGCCTCCTCGGCGAAAGCTCGTGGCTCCGTGATAGTTGTATTAGCTAAGGCTGTTTGCACGTGTGGCGGCATGTGCCGAAGGAACAGTTCCATGAACAGGAAATTTGGCTCTTCTGTACCTAGCAGGTTCAGCATCATTTCCATGTGCTCTGAGGGCTTACTGTCTCCGAGGCCATGAATAGCGAACAGGCGTCGGGCTCGTTCCGGCCGTGACAGCTCGAAGGTTTTGAGCAGGAGAGTCTTGAATGCTGCGTATTTCTCCAGGGCAGGAGGAGAAGTAATAAACCCCACTGTCCGGGCTGCTGTAGAGCTCCCCAGTGCGGAGACGACGTGGAAATAGCGTGTGTCGTCATCCGTTATCCCGCGGAGGGCGAATTGAGCTTCCGTCTGTGCAAACCATGCCGCCGCGGACGTCTCCCAAAACTCCGGCAATTTGAGAAAAACGGCCATGTTCAGTCCAGTCTCGGAAACTTCGTCGAGACTCACGTCAGGATCACCAGTGTAGTGCCGAAGGACGGGAGTCGGAGGCGGCGTATTGAGTTTTAACGTACACTTTATCGACATGCGGATTCAATCGTCTCGTACCATCAATACAGCAAAACAACAACCCGCGGACCGGAAGTCCGTGCCCTTTTAACCACCGTGGGGAACACACCTACCCACACCATAGTCCGAGGGGGAATTATGTATAATCACCACAACACACAGCACAGCCTTTCATACCTGCAGAGTGTCTTGATGTCTGTATCCACTTTCACGTCTCACAGCCAAAGGTTTGGTAAAGTGGGGAAACAAAGCTGTTTACTCCCCTCTCCTCCCCCAGATGATGGCTTGGTGTCTTCAGCTGTGGTTTGCTGGATTTGTGGCCTTGGCCACCCCGCTCGCCGTTGCTGGAGAATCTGTCCCTGGTGTGGCGGATCAAAGCCGTGCTCAGATGGTGAGGAAGGCGTCCCACCCTGTTGTGTCCAGGCTGAAGAGGAACTGGCCCTGGAAAACCTAGAGAGGCCGACACCTGTCCTCTTTAAGTTTGCACATGTGGGTTCATACACTGGCAGGCAAAATGTCTGCTTTTTTTCATCCTTTAAATTTGGATGACCACACTAACTACACTTGTTTTCTCCTCTTACAGCTGAAGCAGAGGAGGACACTGGATGTAAGAAGGTTCACCACTGAAGGAGAGGGAGTCGACTCCATCTTCTGGGTGAGCCAAGCAGGAGAGGTGTGTGTCACCAGGCCTCTGGACCGGGAGGAGAGGAGCATCTACCGTCTGACTGCCAGGACGTACCATGGGAACAACAGGCCGATCGGGGAGGAAGGGACATTCTTTGTGGAAGTGTTGGACATCAACGACAACATAGGGCCGTTCATTCAAAGTAGTAGAGTTTTGGAATAACCTGTGTACTGCCTGGACACACACACTCCTCTGGTTCAGGTTCAGGACAGGAAATCAACCTCTGATCTCATATATACAGACTACATGTGAACAAACACAACGACTGCCTCCCTGTGGTCTTCAGGCCCTGGACTACGAGACGAGAAGACGCTACAGCTTCAATGTGACCGTGCGAGAGATCAACCTGCGATCTCCTCAACTAGGACAGCGCCGTCACCAAAGCCCAGGAATTTAGACGGAGGGACAGGCCCAGCCGTCTAAGTGTCTCTCCTTCAAGGAACCTCAATCCTGGGACAAATGCTGTGATTTCATCTGCACAGGTGAACATCAGAGGCCTGGATGTAGACGAGCCGCCGGTCTTCTCCAAACCTGTCTCCAACTTCAGCGTGCTGGAGATAGAACTTAGGCGTGGTCAACCGACAAAGCAAACAAGAGCATCAGGTAGGAGGCTGTGGCGTACACACACACGCGCACACGCACATACACACACACGCACGCACGCACGCACACACGCACACTCTCACTTGTTTCCAATCTCTCATAGTTGGTGTGGCAATGATGCATCTCCGTCTTTGGGTACTCCATCCGAGACAAGGGCTGTCCCATCAGCATCGACCCCATCACGGGTCAGCTGTTCACCCTGTGTGAGCTGAGCAGGAACAGAGGAAACACTCAGGGTTCAGGTCCGGGCTCAGGAGGGGAGTATGTAACAGTAATGTTTGTAAGCTGAACACGTTGCTCTGTCACCTGGAGGGATTACATGAGACAGATGTGCGATGGTGGTATAGTGGTAAGCATAGCTCCGTTCCAAGCAGTTGACCTGGGTTCAATTCCTGGCCATTGCAGAATCTTTTGGGGGCGGCAACAGCTCAGGACCTGTCCCTGGTTCGAGTCTCCTTCTGGATATGCATATGCCATTATACAGATAACAAACTGACGATATACTGTAACACACAAACACGCACATATACAGTTCATACATTCTATTTACACAGTGACATATTTATCCTCGTCTTACTCTTAAGCGTTACTCTATTTGTAAACGTGAATCCTGTCAGTCTCCCTCACACACACACAGTAATGTAAGTGCAGCCTTGTGTGTTCATTTATGTAAATATTTACTTTAGAGAGAGAAGGATAAAGTAAAGACCAGTACATTTGGCACAGGTACAGGTAATGTAAAGGCATAAATATGGAGCTTCATCAGCGTTCAGCCAATCAGCAGGTGGTCCTGTTGGTGTCTCTGAATATTTATTATTTTACAGTCATTCCCCCTGGCTCACCTACGAAAAGGAAATTCGTCTACAGAAAACAAGGCGGCATTCTTCTGCGCATGCGCTTGGAGGCGGGTTCTCGATGTTGCCTTCGGGTGCACCACATAAAATGGTACATTAGCGCTATTTACTGTTTCCGTACTTAATAACTGTGTATGATGAAACGATTTGACATTTCCCCGTCAAATGAAACATTTTACCGCTCACAGCAAACATATTTGATAGTTTTGAACTTTTTAACTCTGCTGATGGTCGCCTTCACATTTTTTGCTGCGTCTCCCACAGTATACAAACAGCCGAATCAAAACAACTTGATCAATCACATAAATCATGAACACGTTATTATTCCAAGTTTCTGCTTCAATATTATTTTATATTGTTAGAATTGAGAATTTCTAAACTTAAGGGTAATATATCTTGGAGAAAAATAAATGAATCTTCCCTCCACATTTATCAAAAACGGACATTCCCTTTCAAAGACGAAGAAGTACGGATCAATCGGCATATGATCAAATGACATTAAACTATAGCAAGAAACAGAAACATCAAACCAGGAACTCACTATAACTACGTAAAAAAAATAGAATAAATGAATGCAAATCGATAATATCATCGTAAAACAGAAGCATTGAGAAGCCGTTATGCGCCGTGTAACAGTAGACAGAGCTCCGTGATGGTCCTTGAAGGCAGCACAGCACATCAACACCGTGACCGTCCCCTCCGTCCTCACGGCAGACAGAAGCTGCCTGTCAGTCGGGATGGACAGATCCCGGGGTCCTCCTAGACTCACCCCCGGACCGGAGCTGCAGAAGAAACCAGGCCCGACATGACAGCGCCGGCACGGGACAAGAACGACCCCCGGCTGCCGTGGGCGTCCATGCGGGGTGGCTCGCTGTGTGCGGCGGCTCGGTGCGCTGTGCTGGTCGCCCTGTGCGTTCTGTGCTACGGCAACTCTCTGCACGGCGAGCTGGTCCACGACGATGTTTGGGCCATCATCAACAATCCCGATGTCCGGCCCGGCTCCAGCCTCTGGAACGTCTTCACCAACGACTTCTGGGGGAAGAGGATGGCCGACAACACGAGCCACAAGTCCTACAGACCGCTGTGCATCCTCACCTTCAAGTAAGTTCTGCTCGGCTCTCGTTGCTTGTCCAACATTCTATCTGAACCCCGTAACAGCTCACATACATGCACTTTTTAAATCTCGTTATTCAGGTGAAACGCGTCGCTAACGGGTGCAAATAAACGTTAAGTCAATTCTGACGTCATGCCGTTGACGTCCACCTATGGAGCTCTTACAGCTGCAGGGATCCAAACAAACAAATCTGGATCATATCCCTGTACGTGGTTCCGGTGTAGTGTGTAGTAGTGTGTAGTGATGTTGTGGGCCTGTTGTGTGTAGCTGTACAGGATTCATATTCATGTTCTGTGATGAGTGACAGCTGGCTGACTCAAGCATTCCCCAACAGTTTCACCCACAACAAGACTTTTGATGGAATTTCCGATCAAACTAGGGAACGAGGTTTGAGTTGGATGTCGATCATTTGAAACTTGGAGAAAGCAAACACACAAGAGCTTTCTTCCAGCTGTGTGTTGTGGGAGGACGGGTCAGGAGAAACACAACAGAACCTCTATTCTGTTTCAGCGATGACGTAAACAAGGGTAGGTACAGTGGTCCTGGTCCTGATGTGGTCCTGGTTCCAGATGTGGTCCTGGTCCTGATGTAGTCCCGGTGTGTTTGGAAATGCAGGAGCGCTAACAAAACGTTTTGTTTTATTTATCGCCTTTGTTTTTCCAAGTTAAATTGGTTGAGAAAACATTTGACAGCAATGACCAAGAGGTTCAGTGACCTTTCAGTGACCTTTATACCTATAATCTCACTTTCCTGATGCCGGTCCCTTTCTTGGCCCTTATATTGGACATTGGAGGCCTTTTCAAACACACTTCCCTCTAATTTGCTGGGATTTCCTCTCAGGCACTGCTCGGGATCTTCAGTATTCCTCCATGCTGCTACATTCAGGAGCATTGCCGTCGTGCGTCTTTTCACACACACCATGGCACTGCCAGGATAGATGGGGTAGGGACACTCCAGGTGCAAGGCAACCGTTGCAGGTCATCGTCAGAGTCTTTTGATTGGTTCGCTTGTGGACGAGAACCAACACATGTTCAAAATACAGAATAAAGAGAACAACAGCCCAACCGTCTGTCATCGTGCCTATCCAGCCTGTATCTGATACGGGCAGAGCTGCTGGTTGCTAAGCGTTTCAGAAAGGGTCCGTCTACATTTACATCTGTTTTCTAAGGGATTTCCCAGGAGAGGATGGAGGAGAAAGAGAATGAAAGAGGAAGAAAGTGAGGAATGTAATCAGATAAGTGAAGCCACCTGAGAGGTAGGGAGGGGGAGGAGCCAAACAAACACACACACACATTTGGCGCAGAGCTAAGTAGAGCAAAGGAGAGAAGGAGAAACAAGTGAATCCAGTTATGAAGTAAACCAGGGAAAGATTTCAATTAAAAAAAACACAAAAACCCAACACACAACTGCCAGCCGCCCCCACAGGCCTAAAGCGGCCTGTAGGGGGCGAAGCAGGCTCATGAATCTGTGTGTGTGTGTGTGTGTGTGTGTGTGTGTGTGTGTGTGTGTGTGTGTGTGTGTGTGTGTGTGTGTGTGTGTGTGTGTGTGTGTGTGTGTCAGGTTGAACATCCTGCTGGGCGGCATGACTCCGCTGTATTTCCACCTCATCAACGTGTGTTTGCACTGCGCTGTCACCTGCCTGCTCATGCACACGGGGGAACACTGTGTGTTCAGAGACGCACGGTTGGCCTTCATCACGGCACTCCTCTTCTCTGTGCACCCCATCCACACTGAGGCTGTGAGTACTACACACACACACACACACACACACACAAACATGACATCACACGCCTCCCATCAGCAAACGTTTTCTTCCCAGAATGCAAAACCACAAAGTGAATCAAAGTTGGAAGAGCAAGAACTTGTGTAGCTCTTTTATCCAAAGCGCTGTTCAGTGACCTCACATTCACCCGTTCACACACTGATGGCAGAGGCACCGTGCAGGAGCAGTTAGAGGTTCAGTGTCTGGCTCAACAGCACTCCGGCAGACAGATCTCTGAAGGTACTCTTCATTAACGTAGTAGAGGCTAGAAACACGTTCAATCTAAGAACACCAAGTCAGTGATGCACTGCAGTAATTCACCATCATCAAAACCTTCTTCTATGCCATGGTTGAGCGAAGAATCAAACATTTTAAAGAGACGGTGCAGGAGGGCGGAGCGTAAATGGAGTTAACTCAGCGTCTCCTCCAGATTGTCTCAGTCAGACGTTGTAGACAGAAGCTCCCCCTCACGTCCTCGTGCAGCAGCAGAGGCCCAGGCAGGCGTGTGATGTCAGCGCACACAGCTGCTGAAAGGCTCTTATGTAATGTGAGAAAACACACTCCTGAATCTCAAGACATCATCCAGATCAGCATGTGAGGCAAAGAGACGAGCAGAGAGTTGATGCTCCTGTCTTCAACCAGGTAACAGAACTATAGGATTTATTATTTACTAATGTCTTGTAGCTCCCAGAGTTCCGTTGTATGGATAACACTGTAAGTTGCTTGAACTCTTTTTGCAGGAGGTGCTTGCACTGCTCACTGCCAGGCTCACCAGACGGCCTTGAGGTCCTGGAGACGCATCAAACTAAACCTTTTTTCTCTCGTGAGGACGTGTGATCGAAAAGTTTCATGGCCATCATATTGTTTTGTTTGGGTTAGGGTTTGTTTTGTCGGCCATTTTGAACTTGTTTTTTTTTGCTTCTCCTCACACAAAGTCATCAGCAAATGAAGCAAACGGCCTTCAGACCTGCTGTACAAAACCTATCAAGTTGATTTTCTATATTCAAAGGCATTTGCCAAGAAGGAAGTGAGGCTGAAACTTGGAAATGCAACTTCAAAATGTAATAACTGACAACTTTGAATCCAATAAAAACATCTTGATCCTTACTGAAATGTGTTTTCACATGCTCTACAGACCTGTACATCATCTTTCGGTTGAAAAATAACATAAGTATGATAACTAGAGTCATATAAAGGTTGATGGTTTAAATCCCTGCAGTTTTTTTAAATAAAAGCCTAAATCAAATAAAAGTAAAATACCCAAGTTTAGTTGAAGTTTGGGCTCAGTGTCATTACTCGTGCCTCAGGTTCATGGTACACAGAGCAGTCGTCTTGGAATTGGAAGGTTCCTGGTTCAATTCTGAGCTGTGGTTGAAGCTGTATGGTTAAGTGAATGTGAGGTCATGGTAAGCTCTTTGGACGCGGCGCTGTGTGAATACAGAGTTCTGACTTATTAAAGCTGCATCGTCACATAGAAGAAGAGAGACATGATAGACATTTTCAAGATGTGATCAGATGTGGTTTGTCAGGCCGTGTTGCATTCTGGGTGAAGAAGATAACTCATAACTCTGTTCACACTGTTTAGTTAGAAGAAAAGGAAGATTTATTTTTGCATTCAAATGTGGAGTTAGTGATCCTCACACCTGTTCACTTCAGCTGTGGGAAGGAACATAAACATGTTGCGCAATCGTGTGTATTGATAAAAAGAGAAGGTGTGTCTGTGTGTGTGTGTGTCTGTGTGTGTGTATGTATGTGTCTCAGGTCTCTGGTATCGTGGGGAGAGCAGACGTCTTAGCTTGTTTGCTGTTCCTGCTAACATTCCACTCTTATATTAGGTAAGATGACACATACACACACACACACACTGTTACAAAAATATTGTCTTGAGTCAGGATGAGGGTAGGATGAATTCTCTCTCTCTCTCTCTCTCTCTCTCTCTCTCTCTCTCTCTCTCTCTCTCTCTCTCTCTCTCTCTCTCTCTCTCTCTCTCTCTCTCTCTCTCTCTCTCTCTCTCTCTCTCTCTCTCTCTCTCTCTCTCTCTCTCTCTCTCTCTCTCAGGAGCGTAGCTGTGTGTGGCTCCGTAGACTCTCTGCCCTCCACCGTGTCGTTGTCGTCTCTAGTTGTCAGCTTGATGCTGGGCACCTGTGCGATGCTGGTGAAGGAGACGGGGGTCACTGTGTTTGGAGTGTGTGTTCTCTACGACATCCTGGTGCTCTGCCACAAACCTCTCAGCCAGTAAGCATGAAGGACTTTGTTTTGCTTATGTTTACTGTCATATTTCCTTTGGCTCGTGACTCAAATAGTAACTTAAACAATGTATTATTACTTTATACTGTATGTCTCAGTAAACACAAACCAAATGGCATCAACTTACAGACGATGCCTCACTTGACTGATTGGATCTCTGGACTGAAAGCACCACATTTCTCTCACTACCTCCTTGAAACAGTGAACGTATTGTTTAGTGTCTGGATGTATAGATTGTTGTTTTGTGCTTCATCTCTCCCCACACTACAAACACTCAAACAGCAACAAAACACAGGAGAGGAAAACCAATGCAGGATCTATGACTTTGACCCAAACATGTGACATTAAAGTGGATCTATAGAAAATATAGGACTATATTTAAGTATTGGTGTATCTATAATAAACAACATAGATGTGAATATATGTTTTAGATTAAAAAAAAGGGTTTTACAAGGTGGGAGTACGTTAATATGAATGAACACCAACTCCTCCACCTCGTTTGCCTTTTGATCGTTGGCAGGAAAGATTAGAAAAAAAAATCCAAGACCCTGTTCTGACTGATCTTCTGTGTTGTGTGTCAGTCTGTCCGGCTCCAGACTGAGGGACCTCCTCCGCTCATGCAGCCCTTTCATCAAACGGGCTTTCCTTATCTCTGCCTATGTGAGTCTTTTCTTTGGACACTGTAAACTGTATTGTATGTATGTGTGTATTCTGGCTTTGGCTCATTGAAAACCCCCGTCTGTCCCCTCCCTGCCTGGTGATCAGGTGGTGATCATCATGTCATTCCGGTTGTGGCTGATGGGAGGATCCATGCCTCTCTTCTCTGAGCAGGACAACCCGGCTTCCTCCTCCCCTCATCTTCTCACCAGGTCAGTACACACACACACACACACACACACACACACATCATCAAAGCTGAGTTTGGCTGATAAGGATTTCATTCAGATCAGAAGAAAGTAACAGTGTGTGTAACAGCTCATATGATGACATCACATCTGTCCATTCTTTGGCATTTACAGGGACTTTGCTTGTTTTGCTTGAAGATGATTCTGGAGGCTGTAGTTAAACCATATCATGAGAATTTAAACTGCCGATTTTGAGCCGTTTGGCCCTTGTGATCCTTGTGTCCCCCAGCAGACATGGCTCAAGTTGTTTCATCGCTCTACTGTGGTTGATTCCAATAATCTATATCGCTCTCCTGCCCTTTGTCTCTTGTCTTCTCTTTCTGCCCTCTTTCCTTTCCGTCCTCCATCCCGCTCAGGTGTTTGACATACTGTTACCTGTTGTCCTTCAACGCCTGGCTGCTGCTGGCCCCCGTCATGCTGTGTTACGACTGGCAGGTGGGCAGCATTCCTCTGGTGGAGTCACTGGGAGACATTCGCAATCTGGCCACCGTGCTGCTGGCTGTGGTGATGGTGTCGCTCTGTGTGCACTGTGTCTCCTCTCTGCAGGTGAGAATGAGATCAACCTGTGTGTGTGTGTGTGTGTGTGTGTGTGTGTGTGTGAGATGGATCACTTATCCAAATGAAATCTCTTAATGCACTGTCGGTTCATAAAGGAGCTTACATTCAGAGTAAGGTCCTTTATGTCATATAGTAGAGTAATGTCCTCTGTCTGTCTGTCTGTCTCTCTCTCTCTCCGTCTCTGTCTGTCTGTCTGTCTCTCTCTCTCTCTCTCTCCCCGTCTCTGTCTGTCCGTCTGTCTATCTCTCTCTATGTCTGTCTGTCTGTCTTTCACTCACTCTCTGTCTGTCTGTCTGTCTGTCTGTCTGTCTGTCTGTCTGTCTGTCTCTCTCTCTCTCTCTCTCTCTCACTCACTCACTCTCTCGGTCTGTCTCACTCTTTCTCTCTCTCTTTCTCTCTGTCTCTCTGTCTGTCTCTCTCACTCTCTCTCACTCACACCCTCTCTCTGTCTCTCTCACTCATTCTGTCTGTCTGTCTCTCTCACTCTCACTCATTCTCACTCTTTCTTACTCTCTCTCTCCTCGTCTCTCTCTCGGTCTGTCTCACTCTTTCTCACTCTCTTTCTCTCTGTCTGTTTCTCTCTCTCTCTCTGTGTCTGTCTCTCTCTCCCTCACTGTCTCTGTCTGTCTCTCACTCATTCTCACTCCCTCTCTCCCTCTCTCTCTCTCTCTCTCTCTCTCTCTCTAGAAGGAGGAGAGCAGGGAGGTGGTAGTTGGAGTGCTGTTCCTGGTGTTTCCCTTCATTCCTGCCAGCAACCTTTTCTTCAGGGTGGGATTCGTTGTGGCAGAGAGGGTTCTCTACATGCCGAGGTGTGTGTGTGTGTGTGTGTGTGTGTATTTATGTTCTTGTCATAGACCTGTTTCATCAAATAAATGAAAAGGAAAACCAGGAATTGACAAGGAATTTTTAAGAAACCAGTAACATCCCGGAACCTCAAATGTTTTGTGTGAAAGCGTCGTCTACATGATGTCATAACTGACACAAAGAGTCAAATCTCACTCTTTCCTTCTCCTCCTCCACCTTCATCTCTCTTCCCGCATTCTCTCCATCTTCTTCATATCCTCCTTTCTCATTCTTTCTCACCTCGCAGTATGGGATGCTGTATCTTGGTTGTCCACGGTTTGAGCCGGCTGTGTTCCATGTTGGGCCGTTGGGGCACCACTGTCCTCAGTATCTCCATGTTGCTGCTCCTCTTGCTCTTCTCCTGGAGGACGGTCCAGCAGAACCACGTCTGGCTTTCAAGAGAGGCCCTCTTCCGGTGAGTGAGGGAGTGAGGGAGAGAGAGAGAGAGAGAGGGGGTGTGAGTAGCGAGTGAGTGAGTGAGAGGGGGGGTGAAAGTGAGTGAGTGAGAGAGAGAGGGTGTGAGTAGTGAGTGAGTGAGTTAGAGAGAGACAGTGTGATTACTAAGTTAGTGAGTGAGAGAGAGAGGGGGCGGGAGAGAAGGGGGAGAGAGTGAGAGAAAGGGGGATAGAGAGAGGGTGAGAGTGAGAGAGAGAGGGATAGAGAGTGTGATTTGTAAGTGAGTTAGTGAGAGAGAGAGGGGGGAAAGAAAGAGGGAGAGAGTGTGAGAGTGAGTGAGAGAGAGAGAGGCTGAGAGTGAGTGAGTGAGAGAGAGAGGGCGGGGCGGGGGAGAGAGAGAGAGGGTGTGAGTAGTGAGTGAGTGAGGGAGAGAGAAAGAGAGTGTGATTACTAAGTGAGTCGGTGAGAGAGAGGGGGGAGAGAGAGGGGGTGAGTGAGTGAGTGAGATAACAATTCTTTTAAAAATTGGATATAATAGAAAATATAATAATAAATCTCTCTTTCTCTTGTTTTGTTCAGGTCTGGTATCCAGATACTTCCCCAGAACGCCAAAGTCCACTACAACTATGCCAACTTCCTCAAAGACAGTGGGAGGAGCCAGGAGGCCATTCACCATTACATCACCGCTCTCAGGTCCGACCTCACCATGACACAATGCATTATCTATTCTTATTCACACTGAGCAGCATTTCCATAGTCTAATAATTAACCTATTGCATCCATGATCCCATTAAACTGGTTTCCCCCTCAGGTTATACCCCCAACACGCCAGCGCCATGAACAATCTGGGAACTCTAACACGAGACCCTGATGAGGCAGAGCACTATTACAGAAAAGCTCTGGACACCAACCCTCAGCACAACCGAGCTCTCTTTAACCTGGGGAACCTACTAAAGTACCTACACACACACCTGCACACACACACACACACACACACACACACACACACACACACAAGAAAATGGTTGATTCTGATAAGGTTGTTGATGATGGGAGTGCTTTGTATTCAGATCTCAGGGCAAAGAGAACGAGGCTGAGGCTCTGCTGAAGGACTCCATCCGGTTCGGTCCGCATTTTGCCGATGCCTACAGCAGTCTGGCTTCACTCTACGCTGAACAGGTGAGACATGCAGAATGAATACACTCTCTATGTAATGAGTCAAAGTAAGTGCGTGTGTTCGTCTCATGCCTGCACCCTGATTTAATTCAGATTGTATTTTCCCACAGAAGCACTTTGCTGAAGCCAATGCCGTGTATGTGAGAGGCATCGAGAAGTGTCCAGACAGCTCTGACCTACATAATAACTATGGAGTGTTTCTGGTGGACACAGGTGAGTTGACACATGTAACTGAAGCTGTGACAGGCTTGTGAGCAGGGGTGGAGGCAAGTAGGCAGAGAATAAGTAACATGTCATGATTCACAATCCAAATGAAGCAGCAAAGTGGTTGAGATGTCATCAGAGAATGAAGTATTGACTCTTTCCCTCTTTCCTTTCCTTTCTCCTCTCCATCCTCCCTTCTTTCCTCGTCCCCGTGTCTCCATCAGGACAGGGCGAGTTGGCAGCTGCCCATTACCAACGAGCCATTCACCTCAAACCGGCTCACTATGTTGCCATGGTGAACCTGGGTCGCCTACTACGCTCCTCCAATGAGAACAAAGAGGCTGAGTCCTGGTACAAGAGGTGAGATAGAACATAGGATTTAACATTCAGCACCAAATACCGGTTTGATACTTAGAACGACTCCACACGACGATGACAGCAGCACATATTCCACGCTTCCCTAATTGAGAAGATTGGACATTGATACTGTTCTGATCATATGGGGAAGCAGGAATAGAAATCAAGATATGGAAAAATAAAAACGTTCCACTGTATCATGTCATTTTATCTTTCTCACTTTCATACTTCTCTCTCTACTTACTAAAAAATAAAACAATAAATTGATAGCGTACAAGGTTTCAGTGAGTTTGTGTTTTCCATCTTAATAGATAAATGATCAAGGGTGAGATGGAACAAGAGGCAAATCCCTCTAGGATGTTCAATATGCTCTGCTCCTATAGGGTGTGTATATAGGGTGTATATGTAGGGGTCATAGGGTGCTTCCTCTTGCCCTAGTTAGCTGAATCCTGCTTCTCATCATGTTGAGGCAGCTCCTGCTTACTAAGATATTCTGTCACATCAATGAGTTGGATGATGGATGAGGTCTTTATAGGACTTTGATGTTGTCTGACTTTCATGCTGTAATCTGCTCTCTCATCAACAGTGAGCACTCTATTTTTTCATACATCTTACATTTGTGAGTGATCCTGCTTATAGCATATAACAAGCATCTCAAGTGTATTCTTATTTGTGTAAGGTGTTTAACTTTTGTTTTATTTAAACATGTGTAGCTGTATTTATTTAGCAGATGTGTTTTGTGTAGTGCAGGGATTTGAACCTGTGAATAGTTGGACACAAACTCTCTGACCTCCATGGAAAGCCCTCCAGTAACCATGACCTTTGACTTTTTCCTCCAGGGCGCTGCAGGTGACTAGAAAGGTGGATATTCTTTCACCACTTGGGGCTCTGTACTATAACACCAGACGCTATGAAGAGGCCCTGCAGGTGTACAGAGAGGCTGCCGCTCTGCAGCCAGACTGCACAGACCTCTGGCTGGCTCTAGTAAGGAGGACACACACACACACACACACACACACACACACACACTCTCACACTTATATTATGAAACAGGACAGAAACAATAAAACAAACTTACAATGGGTTACAATTTTTCCTTTTCCTATTTCTGTTAACATGTAACTATAGAAGATGTGAAACCTACATTTAGATATTAAATGGAGGACTGATCATGTGTCGTATTAAGGGTTTTAATAAGAATCTCCACTGAAAACAATTCTAAGTAATTTAAGTGCAAACATCCTCTCAGTGACCAAACTGAAAAAGTGAATCTGAAATAAATTTGGAAAGATTCTGTTTCATTTGGCATCAATTAACAAACATGGTGCTGTGTGGCGTTCAAGGCCTTTAAACACCATATTTGACTAAATGTTCTGAACTCTGGTACTTTCCACGTTTGATTTGACCAGATATGGAATAAGCTGTGTTGTTTCATGCTCCCATCCTTTCTCTCTCCAGGCTCAGGTTTTGGAAATGGCCGGTCATTCTGAGGAGGCAGAGAAGATGACCCTGGCCATCATCTCCAGAGAAGACGGCTGCATTGAATGTTATCGTCTGCTGTCTGCAATCTACAGCAAGCGTGGCAACTATACAGAGGTTTGTGTGTCTGTGTGTGTCTTGTGCCCTTCGAGTCTGATTGCACAGTTTTTATGTTGTATGTGCGTGATAAGACCTCAAAAGCAAAATGGCAACGAGCAGTGCAAACGCTGAATAGCATTATGTAGCATTTTATCAGCACCAGACCTTATCGCTAATGTAGCTGCAGCCGCAACCACAACCACAACCACAACCACAGCCACAGCCACAGCCGTATCTAAACCTGGCCGGCATGATTCAATGGATGCTGAGCTTCACTTTTTTGCCCTGGAGCCGACTGAAGACAGTTTTGTAATCCAAATTGTCAGACATTAAAGTAGCGTTAATGCTAAAGTAATGCTAAAGTGTCACCACACAGCGGGACCAAGTTCAACCATCGAGCAGCATCACTTTACCGGGCCCAGGTAAGTTTTGGGCCTTGGACGTGAAGACCCATGTATGTCTACATGTGTGGTAGAACTATGCAAAGCACCTTGGAAGGAGAAGAAGATACTTTATTTGGTCAAATCCCCGTAGGCAAACTCGCCAGCTGCCAATTGTTAATATTCCCCTAAACCTAAGACAAAAACAAACCTTCTTCCACATAAATGTTCTGATCTATAATATCTGAGCTCTGTTCCTCATGCAGTTAATTCACTTTCTTAGGGAAACTCTTTAAAATGTTGTCTTATATCAACTTACAAGTGAGTTTCATTCCTGCTCCATAACTGCCTGATTTAGTTTGTCATGGCCGGGGGACAGATCTGACACATTTGACACATACATTGATAAATATGTTGTGTAATGTGAGCCCTCATGGTTGACAGAGGAGCGGCTGATAGCTGAGGGGCCAAAGGTCGCACGGTGTCCCTTATCTCTCTAATCGTCCTGTTTGGTAGGGAAACGAGGCCAGATGTACGAGAATGAACTAGACATAGAGCTGGAGATACACTTTATATATTTATGAGTTTATTAATCACATATTGTTTTAAGAAGCAAAACTATACCAAAACTGGAAACTTAGGTTAATGTCTGTCAATATGGAACACAAAGTTGTCTTTACCAGGCTGCACAAACATGCATTATCACACACACACACACACACACACACACACACAATAATGTAATGGCACATCTCTTTGTCTCTTTTTCCAGGCTCTGGATGCTCTGGACAGAGCTCTGCATCAGAATCCCAATGATGTGATGGTGAGAGCAGAGCTTTATTTCTCCAAAGGAAACCAGCTCAGAGAGATGAACCAGCTGGACCGGGCCTTTGAGGTACTGCTGTCTGTTTGCTCTCTCTCTCCGTCTGAGACGCTTCACTGTTTCCTCTTCTCTGCTGCTCTTCTCTCTAGTTAGTTCTTTAACCCTGGTATTCCATCCACCTCCTACTTCCCTGTTTGACACACTCTATATGTAAATGTAACATAAATAGGGCTGAGGTGCTTTGAACACAGGTTTCCAGTTTATTGTGCCTGTGGCTGGAACACTTCATGGGCTGTGTTTCTCTCTGAGATTCATTTCTGGATACGTTATCAACAAATCAAATAAACAACAGACGGCTCGCTTTGAGCTTTGTGCTCTGCCGGTGTGTGGAAGGCAGCAATGACCAAGTCCAAGTCTAATTACTGTGGAACCTCTAAAATAGAGTCTTTGATTGAAAACGGGTGTAACTCCTGCACCCTTTGATCGATTTCAAAGGCAAATAGCCTCAAATTGAACCCCCTGAGACCAAGAAGTAGGTAAAGATATTGAAAAATACGTAAAAATCCCAAAATGAGTCATGCATATTTCTTTGACTCCATCATGACATCATTTTTTAGACTTCTGACATTCTTTCTGGTGGCGACCCAGAGATTTACTGCAGATTGTGTTTCTTCCCACCAGAGTTACGAGCACGCTGTCGAGCTCAAACCTGATCAGCCCCAGGCCTGGATGAACATGGGAGGGATCCAACACATCAAGGTAGCAAACAACAAGGATTTGTACATCCAAAGTGCAACACCATGTGTTCAGTTATAGTTTCACACCGTATCCACTGTGTCACACACACTGTCTGTTAGACCCCAGTGTTTCTCTGTTATGCATGAAAAGAAGAAGTAATAAGTCTGCTTCTACCTAAAAAAGACTCAGAGATCATAATCTGCATTTTGGGCAGATCTTTTCCACTTGTTCTTGTTTTAAGAGATGATACATTTTCACGTAATAAAATAAATAATTTTTTTTTTTTTTTTATTAAGAACTTTTTTATTTAATTTTGAATTTTTATTAAGAGAGGATATCACTTCTCCACTACTGTCAGTGTTATTTTAAACATTATTTATTGTGCGTGTGCGTGTGCAGGGACACTACGCTGCAGCGAGGGTGTACTACCAGAGAGCTTTACTTCTAAGTCCAGGCTCCAAACTTCTGAAGGAAAACCTTGCCAAGTTGGACCGGCTGGAGAGGAGACCGACAGAGGAAGCATAGATCCTTAAAGCCACTCAACTGTCTGAGAGCCCAGGAGAAGGGGGAAGCAGACAGCATGAAGGGATCTGAGACTGAGAGACCGATGGTACAGAGACTGACGCTTCTCTCCTAAGCGCTTTATAATGACTTCACATTCACACATGCATACATGTGCCATGCCATTCCAGGATCTTGCTCAACAACGCTTCGACAGGCTCTGTAATAGGAGCCTGGAAGTGAACAGGTAACCTTCCAATCCCTAGACAACCACTTTACCATCCTGAGTCGTGCTGCCCCTTGTGCCCCCCACCCTCCGCCACCCCCCCTGCCTGTGGACGCCTGGCAGAGACATTCTTTCCATGTTTTACTTATAATTTTGTTTAAGGTTCACCTAGGAAGGGGATTGATACCATGTTTAGTTTGATATCACTCTCCAGGGCTTACATAGATGACAGCTCAACCATGCCTTGAGCTCAGTGTCTCAAACTGGGCAAAATAGAAGATTCATGCCTTGCCCAAGTACAATAAACTCTTCAAAATTCTGGCTTTGTTTGCACGTTAATCTTGTCGTTTGTGTTGAAAATTGTTCATAATGAGATGAATTTGAATGAATAATGCACCAAGAGTATGAAGAGAATTGTAAATATGATCCCTGTTTGAGCTCTGTTGTTATTTTGGAGCCACTTCCTGTGAAAAGTACAGCTGAGAAATCTGCTAAGATACTGTATTTTACCTTCATTATTTTATGGTTGATTTTAAGAATTTACAGTGAACTTCTTAGTCTCTCAGCCTGTGGCCTAACTGTACTGGAGAGTGTTTATGTCCCAGTGAGTGAAAACACACGGGTTTGAACTCCTGGTGTGTTTTCAGTTCCAGACCAAAGACAGCTTCTGTAGTCGACACACTGACTTACCACAGGAGTGTGTCATCGTTTCAATCACTCCCCAAATGTATGCACCACTTTCCCCAGTTATACCTAACTTTATTAACCCTTTAAATCATTTAGTTTAACTCCTTTGTTGTCTGACTGTCTTGCATAATTGTATTTTTTGGTGTATGTATATAATAAAATATTTTTATTAAATAAGGTTTGAATGTATTGTTATGATCTCCACACACACATACACACACATTTATCCCACACCAATGTTTATATGTTAAGTCCTGCTGTCAACTGTCATTTTGAAATTATGTTCTTTACCCATTTTTCACATTTTCAGTCTTCTGATGTGTAAATACCAGGGGTGTGTTAATGCACATATACACACACACACACACACACACACACACAGGCAGATCTCCTTCCATTCACCAACATTTCACAACCACAGTCCCGATAAAGACACAAAACTTCACCAAACGTTTCCCCCTGACGTCAGTCTGTGTAATCAGATGTCAGCTTCGGTAGGCGGGAGGAGGCGAGTCAATACCTTTTATCTTGTCCTGTTTAGCTGGTAGAGGACTGCCAACGCCGTCTCTGCTCCAGTGCCTTTTCCCTTCTTCCCTTTTCCAGAGCTGCGATCTGCAGGACCTCCACATAGTTGAAGATGCCGTTGTCCCGTTCCTTGTCCATGACCTCACTCAGCGGGGTGCTGCCACAGTGGGAGAACGATGAGCTGCCGGTGGAGGACCTGCTACTCTTCGAGGTGGCCTGGGAAGTCACCAACAAAGGTCAGCATGGCCAGAAATCACTGCTTCAGAAGCATGTTGGTGCTTTAGATGAGACGGGCTGTAGGTTTGATTCCAGAGATAGAGATGTCAGAGACAGATAAGAGCATTGCAACGGAATATGTAGTATAAAAGAAAAGAGAGGGAGAACTTAAAGCAGAAGCATGTTGAGGCTCAGCAGCTTCTGATCCGGGGCCACATGTTCATCTCTCCCTGCTCTACCTGATCAGTTAAATCAGATATCTTGCCTCCATCAAGAGTCCAGACCAGCTGTTGACTGGCAAATCTGGGCTGTGTAAAGTAGGGATAGATGGAAAATGCAGCACAGAATTGGGTGTCACTGTGTTTCCATATGAAAAGGATGTATGTGACAGAAACATGACCTCTACATGATTGAGTCTAGAAATTTAGCATGCAGATTTACAAATGCAAAGCACAATGCACATAGACTGAGACTTCTATCAAATGTATTCAAGCACCATGTGAAATATTTCATACCAACTCATAGAATCAGAAACCTGCTTGTTTTGTGTGTTGGTAACATTTTCAGTGACACTTTGCCCTTAAAAAGCAAATATTGAAATACAGTGAGAGTAAAGAGTTAAACATTAAGCTGAAGATAAAGCAGAGCAGGTTTGCTTGCATGGGTCAAAAACTGAAATGAAATGCACAAGCACATGATCTGATAGTGAATGAATACTTTCTTTGGTTGGACTCTTTAGCACATCATTTCCTGGTTTCAGTGTTTGGGCCATAAGTTCCACTTTTAGAGTCAAAGCCATTGTGCCTGATTGTTGTAGGTGTGTTAGGAGTTAAGAACAAAGAAAATTTGAATCAGTGGGACGACATTTAGTTATACAGCTACACACACAGGCTCATCATAACATCACCCATGTATGAATGAAAGAAGGAAGAAGCCTCTCAACTCTCTGTCTTAGTCCATTGATACTGGAAACCTTCAATACTTGGTGACGTCTGTTGTTGTTGTTGTTGTTGCAGCAGTTACAGGGTTTGCTACATTTGTCTGTTTGGTTTGCTACATTTACATGTACCATCACAGAATTCAGCTCGAGTCTGAGGGAGCAGGACCCAGATAGTGAATGTGCCTCACTTCCTGTCTGTCTTCACGTCAAAGTTCAAAACTCTCATTGATTCTTGTGTTTGACTGCTTCAACTGTTTAAAGTTAGTTATTCACCTTTGACTTGTGTCCAGGACAAAGGTAATCTACTCAAGGTCCAACGGCACGAGTTTAGTGAATGACATACTGTAAATACAGGACATGAGAACATGCAGTCTTAGTCTTAGCTTGAATGGAAGTCTGTGTGTTTACCTGCAGTGGGAGGAATCTACACAGTGATCCAGACCAAATCCAAGATCACTGTGGATGAATGGGGAGACAACTACTTCATGATGGGGCCGTACTTTCAACACAACTTTAACACACAGGTGGAGGAGTGTGAGCCACCTAACCCCACCATCAGGAAGGCAATGGATGCTCTCATAAGCAATGGCTGCCAGGTGAGTGAGGGTGTGTGTGTGTGTGTGTGTGTGTGTGTGTGTGTGTGTGTGTGTGTGTGTGTATGTGTGTGTAGAGAGAGAATCTGCTCTTTGTCCCTCTGGGGTCTGCTGAATAAAACTGTAGAATTGTCGCACGGGGCTTAATGTCCACTAGATGGCAGAGATGTACCAGAAACCCAGATGGAAGTCCAGAATAATATAGATAATAATAATTCCCGACCGTGCCTGCATCTTTCTATTTGTTAAGTAGATTTTGGGGGAATTTGATTACACTACAAAACAAAGTACCACTCTGTGTAGGTTTATATAGAAACTTTTTCTTGGAACTGTCCTAAAACAAAGATAAGTAAGTTGAGTTAGTTGAGGTTTTGCATCTACTAAAGTGATTTTGAAGAAGAACTCCATCCTGCTCTCTGTGCTCTGTTGTCTCTCTGTGTGCTGCAGGTTCATTTTGGTCGCTGGCTCATTGAAGGCAGCCCCTACGTGATCTTGTTTGACATCGCCTCCGCGGCCTGGAACCTGGACCGCTGGAAGGGTGACCTGTGGCAGGCCTGTAATATTGGATTGCCCTTCCACGACAGAGAGGCCAATGACTCACTCATCCTCGGCTCGCTGATCGCCTGGTTCTTCAAGGAGGTGAGATGAGTGCCAAGTTATTTGTACAGCGCCGTATCACATACAATGCCACAAAAGAGAGAGAACAATGTAACCACAGTGTTCCAGATGACATCAGTGTTGCTAGTTCGATCTCCTACGTTCAGTTTTTTCAGCACTTCCTGTTTTATTTTGGTTTGTAGTTTCTGTGGTGTTCTTGACTTGACTTCGTGCCCTTGTGTTTCCTATCTGGCGTCACCTGATTGTTTCCTCCAGTGTGATTGTCCTCACCTGTTCCCCATTGTCACCACCCCTGTGTATGTAGTCTGCGTCTTTCCCTCTCCTCTTGTTGGTTGGCAGTGGTTTGTGCTTGGGTTTGGTTCTGGTTTGGTCCTGGTTCTGTCCCTGGTTGTTCTCTGCATGTCCTCCTGGTCATTTGACCTGGTTGTTCCCTGGTTTCGTTCCTTCTGCCTCTATGACTCTCTGGTCTGGATTTTGCGCTTTCACCTTTGTGTTCTGTGTTTGCTCTAGTCATCCTCAGCTGTCTTTGCGTTTTTAGTTTTACATGGTTTCCTCCACGCTCTCGTCTTCTTTGTACTTTATATTAGCTAACTGCTTTGTCGCTCAGTGTGTGTTGTCTTTAGTTGTTCCTTGTTCCCTGAGCATTATTTAGCTCCTGTATTTGTGTTTCCCTTTTCCACCTAGCTGTTGTTTTCGTCCCTTGCTTTGTACATACTACCTTGAGCTTAATGTTGGAAAATCTAAGTCAACACAAATCACTCCTCTGAGACATGCAGTTATTAATCATAGAAATGGCAGCTAAAAAGCTTGAAAAGTACAAATAACTTTTTTGAATACCCACACATTTGAGATTCCACTCCGTGAGAATAAAAGAGTAATCCTGTCCGTTTGCATCGACCTTTTTAGGTTATGTTAAAGTCTAGCAAGTGAGATTTTTCAAGAGGTAATTAAACAACTGTATCTATCGTCGCCTCACTTTCTTTTCCAGTTAACAGATGAACTTGGAGACAAGCCCAACGTCATCGCACATTTCCATGAGTGGCAGGCAGGAGCCGGGCTCATTCTCTCTCGTTGCCGCAAGATTCCCATTGCAACAGTATTCACCACACATGCCACCCTCCTGGGACGATACCTCTGCGCTGGGAATGCTGACTTCTACAATAACCTGGACAAGGTGAGTGGTGATGCTATCTAAAGAACGTGTAGGAGTCTACAGTCCAGAGACGGCAGGTAGAGTTGTGGCTGTTAAAGTTCAACATTAAAAAATGGAGCTTTTTGTTTCCACCAATGTTTCTTTTATTTCAGTAAGTGTTGAAGTGTGTTTTGATTTGAGTTAAGTTCTTGAGTCTCGGTTCCACTTTTTGTTTTTATTAACAAACTGCTTTTGCTTTCAGTTTTAGTCAATCATAATAACTTTGGCTCGAATGTAGAAACGACTCTAATCAAAGGGGTTTCAACTCGTGTTACTCTAAATGTGACATTTCACATGTATGCATATTAGAACCTGTAATTCCCAAGTTCACACACAGAAAAACAATCTTCACCTTCAAAGGTTCAGGCCCAAACTCCCAGCCTGTTAGAGCATCATTAGTAATGTTGAGCTGCAGGTGGAAGTCGGTCTATCCAGTTTATAATTAGCTTCCCTCTGCTCACATCCTAAAGGTCAACCTAGAGCTAAAGGCCACCTACTGGTTGAATGGATATTTAATAGACTCATGTTTCTAACCCCCGACCATCACAGTCCAGCTTTGTCAACATGGAAAAATAGAAACAACAGAACTGAGTCGGATCCTCAAGAAATCTTATCAATAACATGAAGAATGAATGAAGTAAACAGTCGGCCCATGAACTAATTGCTTTTCACACCGACACCTTTTTGTTGTAGTTCAACATTGACAAGGAAGCGGGCGAGAGGCAGATCTACCATCGATACTGCCTGGAGAGAGCTGCTGTCCACTGTGCTCACGTCTTCACCACTGTGTCTCAGATCACTGCTGTGGAGGCCAAACACATGCTTCACAGGAAGCCAGGTGGGGAATGGTTTCACTGCCGCACCCTCATATTATCAATGTGGCCGTATCCCAGTGAATCTGACGCCGCTATGATAAGTCAGAGTCCAGCTCATGAAGTGTTTGAGTGTGAGTCAGTGAGAAGTTTAGAGATCTTCCTGGATGCTCACTCGACACGCCTCTCATAGTGACATCAGATATGGCGACCTACACAATGAACTGATCAGGGTGATGCCAGTTAGTAGAGATAATGTAACGAGTCTTTGCTCAGTCCGGGGTGAATGTTGCCACGGAGGAAGGAGGTTTTCTTCCTTAGTGAAACCTTATTAAAGCTTTCTTCATTCATTCCCATTTTTCCTGCAGCTGGCATAGACGGTTCACAGGAGATCAGAGGTCCTAGTTCCTGTTATAGTTTTCAAAATAAAAACCTAGTTGAGTTTCATTCATTCATTGGAGTTTATTTCTATTTTCAAATATTTCAACAAGATCATTTTATGAACATGTAATGTAGCGTCACTATTTGATAAACAAACTCAGAGCTGTCATCCATCCATTTCTTTCCCTTTTCCACGGCTAACATGGTGAATGAAGCCAACCTGCCCTGTGTCGGATGATGGTCTTTCACAGTTGAACTTAAACTAATGTACAAAAGACAGATGGAGGGATAGCCATGAAATTGATCACATTCATCGTCCATTTCTTCATTGTTCTTCATTAAATGCCACCATCAGAAAATCTGCACATCCCTGGACCTCATGAATTATGAATTATTTTTTTATGCCATTAATGCCAATCTCTCTTCCAAACTGCTGCCATTAAACTCTCCTCTTGCCGGTACAGATGTGGTGACTCCAAATGGGCTCAATGTGAAGAAATTCTCAGCCATGCACGAGTTTCAGAACCTGCACTCCACCAGCAAGGCCCGCATCCAGGAGTTTGTCCGAGGACACTTTTATGGGTGGGTGGGGTTTATTTCTAAAGTGTAAATGAATAGACCTTTGATATGCATAAGCTGGGACAAGGCCATTTGATCTGTATAGCACATTTACTACGCACCACAACTACCACACATTGCAAAGTGTTTTCTATGAGGCATAAATTGCAACAGCAAATTGTTCAAAGCACTTATTGATTTTGGGGCCAATTCACATTCAGTGAAAAAGCTATACACTGTACATTTGACTGTCTTGGTAATCAAGATGAGGGATTTTCCTGCATTAACTTGGCCGTTTGGTGCATGTATAGTATAGATTGAACAGAAGTGGCCTGGGAATTAATGGGGGGAAGTTTGGAGAACTCCACTTGTTGTTTTGCTTGTTCAGTTGCCGATTGACCAAAATAATTTTGTTACTTAACGTCATAGTTCAAGAGAATACATTCCCTATGCAAACTGACAACCTGTAAAGCTGCATGTTATCAAAAAGCTTTAAAATGTATGAGTTCTCATCTTTTTGCATCAATGTCATGACATCACATTTAAATGAGTCTAATACTGTAGTTGTCATTACATATTTGGGGTATTCATATTTTGTGTTTCACAGAATTGACATCTAATAATGAAGTGGATAGTTCATCCACTTTGATTAAAACCCTTTGTTTCTACTTGCAGCCATCTGGACTTCAATCTGGAGAAAACCCTTTACTTCTTCATTGCTGGACGCTATGAGTTCTCCAATAAGGGGGCTGATATTTTCCTTGAATCTCTGTCCAGACTGAACTACTTACTTCGGGTAAGCTGGTTTGGTTTCACATAGACTACAAACTATATAATTGTATAATAAATAATTACATAGTGATTCCAGAACCGATACAGCAGATCACACCACAACATCTCTGCCACACTTTGATGGTAGTTTCCTTTTTCCAGCCCTATTTACTCGTCATCGTTTCTGTCTTTTCTTGCTTCCTACTCCGCAGATGCACAGAAGTAATATGACGGTGGTCGTCTTCTTCATCATGCCAGCTAAAACCAATAACTTCAATGTGGAGTCTTTGAAGGGTCAGGCCGTACGAAAACAGCTCTGGTATGCAACACTTTGTTTTACAGAACCAGCTCTGCCACCAGATTATACAGACTTTACTGTCATGTTGTAAGAGTTTACAGAACAATGTGAGAGAAATCTGACCATTTGTCACCAAAGAGACGGAGGATTAGGGCTCTCCACACACACACACACACACACACACACACACACACACACACACACACACACACACACACACACACACACACACATGTAAGTGAATGTGGTCATGTGATTCCTGAGTCTCTTGTCTGTGGCAGGGATACCGCTCACAGTGTGAAGGAGAAGTTTGGAAAGAAGCTGTATGACGCTCTGTTAAAGTAAGTAAACACTTTATTCAACACTTTCAGATCCATTGTCAATAATCGGAAACATAAAGGTCATAGAGTTTTGTCCGTCACTCTGTTGTCAGAGGGGAAATCCCTGATATGAACGCCATCTTGGACCGGGACGACTTCACCATAATGAAGAGAGCCATTTTTGCTACTCAGGTATTGTTTCTTAATAAGTACTGGAACAGAGAGATGTCTTCACTGTCATGTACAAAGATAACAATGAGCAGTAAACGGGTGTCTCTCTGCCTTCCTGTCTATCGTTCTCTCCCCTCTCTCTGCATGTTCACACTCACAGGATTGGGTTCAGCAGCTACTTTTAAGTCATATTTGAGTAAAAGTAAAAGAGATGGATCGTTCAAAGATAAATTGGTAAAATTGACACACTTTCAGACAAAATAAAGGCCAGAGGTCGAGAGGTCAAGATGAGAAACCAGTCACCACTCTGACCAATGACCTGAATCCAACTTTGTGTACTTTATTTAGAGGATGAGCTCAAGATGTGATTCTATTAACAAACTAGATAAGCAGAAAGAATGTGATGCAATCATACATCTATTATTGATTAACTGTGATTTGAAGATAATAGTAAAAGTCTATATTTATATTGGCAACAAACCAGAGGATGGATGGTCCTGATGGAGTATTGAGCTGTGAGTCAGTTTGTCATTCTGCCTATTTATTACCAACTCCTACATTTATGTTCTATTACTGTCAACATAACGTTTCAATGAATTATGATAATTGGAATTCAGGCAACAGTAATCATTCTGCAAGACTTGAGGAGGCGACGTCTTTGCTGAGAGGGGAAATCATTTAGATGCTTTATATTTGTCCATGTGCTGGATGTCTGTTTGATTTTCAAGTGCTCTCCTTACTACATCAGCATGTCTACATCATTGCAGACATGGAACCAATCCAACTACAGTAGTGCTCTTTCCTCCTCACTCATGAGGTCAAAGCCAACTGAACTGCAAATAAAGCAGAGATGCAATCCTGATGTCATCACACTGGACACCCACAAGTCCCTGTAGCTCCGATCCCCATCAACTCTCTTATAGAATTAAATTGTGCAAAACTGTGTAAGGCCGGTGTGTGTTTAGGATTAAGTGTGAAGAAACGTGTCTTTGGTCTTTGCAGGTCAGAGAAATGTTCTGTTATGACTCAAAACAATAAGATAAACTACAAGTGCTCATCTCTTCCACCGTTCTTCTTGTAGAGTAAAAATAGCCAAGTGAAAAAAAACAACCAGGAAGACAGATTTCCTCCTCAGCACACACTCACACTAAGCTATATTTTTCTGAATGGAAAAGGCATTTCCCCGGGGCCGATCGATGTGAGCAATGGCTCCTGTAGCTGATGATTTATAAAAGGAACACATGGGGATACCCCTGAGAGAGAAAAGCATGAATGAATCCCAGGGCCGTGACCAGCACAGTGAGGGTTAATCCCCGTCCTCTCCTACCTCAGACTCTGGGTCAATAGACTGTTTCATGGTGATGTATGGTCTGAAAACATAATAGCAGTGTCTAACAAGCAAAGTGCCAATAAGAAGCTCTTTCTCAATTAAATGAATTTATGCCAATGTCAATACTGCATTGGCTGGAAATGGAGTGCAAGGGGTATTGATCACAAAGTGTGGGCGGAGTGATAGAATGGAGACTCGTCTTGATCGTCGATTGGAAGAAATGGTCTTGTCTCTCTTTGTCACTGTTAACTTATCGCTTTCCCAATTTGCTTCCCACCCCCGGTTTTTCAATTATAGCCTGGTTCACTTCACAGATCCAGCATCCCTGTCTCTGAAGACTCAGCATCACACATTTAATAACTGACTCTCTTCCTTATAATCATTCATATTTCCATGTTAATTATAAAAACTTTAAAAGAGCCTGCAAGCTAACAACAGACTGGGAAGGTGGTCATTCTCTCAGCATCAGTATCATCTGAACTAAGATAGAAAACAGAAACCTGGCTCCATAATTTAGGTTTACTTCTAGATTGATGTAGAAATATGTGTGTGTGTATATACGTATATGCAGTATATGTGTGTATACTTCCCATCCCTGCAGAGAAACAGCCTCCCCCCTGTGACCACTCACAATATGCTGGATGACACATCGGATCCCATCCTCAGTAATATCCGCCGCGTCGGTCTGTTCAACTCCAGGAACGACCGAGTCAAGGTAGACACAGAATGTCTCTGCTCCATCCTTTATACATTTTGATATTCTGCATGTGCGATCTCTCATTGGGTCTTTGAACGTGTCTGCTGGTCTGCTTCCTGTCAGATCATCTTCCACCCTGAGTTCCTGTCCTCCACTAGTCCCCTGCTGCCCATGGACTATGAGGAGTTTGTCCGTGGCTGTAACCTTGGAGTCTTCCCCTCCTACTATGAGCCGTGGGGATACACACCTGGTACTCACCTCGTCATCATCACACTCTACTACACTCTTAACTATGCCGTGGAATGATTGGACTTTAACTGACAAACAAGCCAGCAGGTTCAGTTAGAATTCCATTAATGTTAACAATGACCACCTTAATCCACTAACAGTAGAAGTTGTAGAATTTATTTTGGGGATAAAACAACAATAGCAACAGACAGCTGTGGGTGTAACACAGGGAATAGGCAACAATAATCCAATACAAAGGGGAAGGACAGATCTAAATGAAAAACAAATAGGAAATTTCTTTGACTCATGTTCTTGTCAGAACACCGACACATGTAGTTAGTTAGTATCAGATATTATACACACACACACACACACACACACACACACACACACACACGTAGTATATAGTGTGTTTCTTATGCTGTGTGTTGTCTTTATCCAGGTGAATGTACTGTAATGGGTATTCCCAGTGTGACCACCAACCTCTCAGGTTTTGGCTGCTTCATGGAGGAACATGTGTCAGACCCTGCTGCCTATGGTTGGTGTACACACACACACACACACACACACACACACACACATATATTAGAGTAGATCACTCTCTACATGCTGACATGCTGTTTTCCTCTCTCTCTCTCTCTCTCTCTCTCTCTCTCTCTCTCTCTCTCTCTCTCTCTGTCTCTTAGGTATTTACATCTTGGACCGACGGTTCCATGCAGCTGAGGCCGCCTGTAACCAGCTGACCCAGTTCATGTTCAGCTTCTGTCAACAGTCTCGACGCCAGCGCATCATCCAGCGGAACCGAACAGAGAGGCTGTCAGACCTGTTGGACTGGAGATACCTGGGACGGGTCAGTTTGTGCTGCATCAGCAAGAACACACAAATGGAAAGGAAGAATTGAAGTGAGATGAATAGAACTTTGGATAGTGGTCGTTGGGTTGGAGATCGCTGCCTCAACCCACCTGAGCTGCTCTGTTAGGACTGCACAGATGTGTTGATGAGGGAAATTCAATCAATGCAGACCAGAGATTGTTTAATGAGCATTTCATAAAGAAATCAAGTGGAAAGTTGAAATTCTTCACCAGCTCTTTCTTGCAGTAAAACTGTGAGGTCACAGCGACGATGTTATATTAAATCTGCTTGCTGTCTTTGCTTGTGATTGACAGTTCTATGTCCACGCCCGCTCCCTGGCTCTCAGCAGAGCTTTCCCCAACAAGTTCAAGACGGACCCCATGCCCTCTCTGAAGGTAAAGACACCTAATGAACACATGCAAGAGCAACCATACCAAAGAATACATGACCGAAAGGAAGGAAGGAATGAATGCATTACACAACCAAGCACCAAACGAGAAAAACGAGGAGGAAAAACAAGTTCTTCCTGTATGAACTCCTGTATGTGCAACACTCAGCAGCGTACATTGAGCCTCTTCAGAGAGTAGATTGGACCTGTGAGATGCTGGAATCTCTCTAACTACATGCACATCTTCCACTACATGATCGTCATCCTCTGGCTGACATCTGTACTGTTTGATATTGACCCACATTTGCCAGGCTTTAATTGACAGGCTAACATTTGGATGATTGACAGACACTCCTTTAGTATCACAGTGAGAACACAACACAACTCCCTCTCTGATTCCACTTCCCTCTCTCCACCCTTTTCCCTCTAATGAAAGCGCTGCAACTGCTGCATTAGGCTGAGTGCACTCTATGAGACGGAGAAAGAAAGAGAGAGAGAGAGAGAAAGTTCCAGCTGCTCCTGGAGGGGAATCTCTCTGGGAATTGTCTCTCCTGAGGTTTCTTCCTCCTTCCTTCCTTCTTTTGAGCCAACTTTATTATTTCTGATGTTACAAAGATAGAATGCAGTACCGGTAGGCTCCTCGTTCTGGGATATACGAATCTTCTGCACAAGTAGACATGAATCTAAATAGAGAGGGACAGAAGGAAAAGTGATCTGCACATTGATCAGTAGAAGTTCAACCACATGAATAAGACTGAGACTGTTTCCTCTCCACAGTCGGAGAGCTTCCGTTACCCCCGGCCGTACTCGGTGCCCCCTTCTCCCTCGGCTTCAGTCCACTCCACCCCACACCACAGCGACGAGGATGATGAGGATGACGAGCCCTATGATGAAGACGAGGAGGCAGAGAGGGACAGGCTGAACATCAAGGCTCCCTTCCAGTCTCTGCCAGAGTCTGGAAACTAAGCGAGGCCACGAGGAGCTGCAGGTTTAAGAAACACTCACAGCCTGTATTCAAGGGGAAGAACTACAATCTATCTCCTAAAAAATAAATCTATACTAACAGTAAACACTTTGGAGTATTCTAGTGTTATGTATCAAAACTATTCACTGAAGAACTGAAGAATGATGAATAAGAATGTATTAACATGTAGAAAGGTGAAGTGATGGAGGAAATCCCTAAAATTGGAAATACAAAGTTCTTGACAATTTGAAATGAAATAACACAATGTTGGAATTCTACTGTGTGCCGGTCCCATGGAGGGGTTACTGTGCATACGTATGGGCACATACTTCAGTGTATTTGAGAGCTTCTTGGGGGAAATGACCACCAACATAAACAGAACGTGAACATGGTATTAACGTTAACTGCTTCTTGTAACATCTCACACAGTGTTAAAAACTGTTATTGAGAAATGACTCTACCATAAAGGCAACTCAATATTTCTCAGTATTTCTTCCCCTTCCAAAAGGTGAGAGGTGTGTGTTCTACGCCACGGCTAAACTCATGGAGCATCAGGAATGCCAAGTTGCCAAAAAATGACTTCCTCTGCAGTTCCAAGTTACAAAATTGGTATTTCCCGATAATACGACTTGAATGCACAGTTAATAGTCACTAATTCAAAACATCACTCTCCTGATATACTGTGTGACTCGTGCTCTAATCGCAACAATCCAAAACGTTAAATCCGGGTTATCTGTAAATGTTTAGGAGTGATTTTTCTTTCCAGGCTGTTTGGAGAATGTGACTGAAGGTGTGTAGTGTATGACATCAAAACAACTCAAGTGCTCTTCTGTCATTATGACCCAAGGACCAGGTGGGCTGCTTTTTGCTTGTCGGCCCGATCACGCAGGTTCATGTTTTCATGTGATAACGGCAACATGTTGTGTTGTGCAGGGAGCCAAGAGATTGTACTGCTTCAGATCAGACATATGCTTTTGTTTAACATTCATTTTGAGAATAAATCATTGGCAAATTAAATTAAATTGCCAATGTTTGTGGGTTTTCCTGGAGGGCCTATATTCTTTCCCTCACAATTTGTCTTCTTATCAAAACCAAAAGAGAAAAATATACATCAACATTTGGAATGAAATGGGGAAAACCTCATTTACCAGGCGTCTTAATGGCTCCACTCTTCATCTAAATGCTTATATGTATAACAATACTTTGATTCCATAGATGCTGCACAGCTGAAGGTGATCAGACTGAGGCCGACAGTGTTATGAATTCAAACTCATTTATTAAAACATATAACATAGAAGTAATATTTACAGAACAGCCTTTCTCTCCTCCGCAGGATCAAACGCCTCATACATCCAAACACAAACAGCTTTACAGATGCATGACAGACTTTCAGAAGTATTCTCTCTTCCACACTGGCAACTCCTGAAAATACAGCTCGTCTGGGGTTTCATCACCTTCAAACAGAGAAAAACACAGAGAAAAACACAGTCAGAGTCGGTGTATTTATTTGGGTTGACTGAAAAGGTCATAATACAAAATTCAAAGAAAAGCTGCAGCCTGAGAGCTTTGAAGGTTCTTTAAAGTTTTGCGAGACATTTTTTGTTTGCACTCAAGTGATTTCTGGATTATTTCAAATCCCCAAAATGATAATTGTCCTTGGAATTTATTATTTACAAGGAGTGTAGTGTGTTGGTATAAAGACAATTCAATTACTTCAGTTGTGTCTGTGCAGTTTGTGATCTGGCACTACACAATTTGAATTCAATTTGTTTATGTTTGTTTTCAAAAACATGTTTAAAGCAGGCTGTGTTTGTTCCTGCTGTGGCTTTGATGCTGATCTGACCTCTGTCTCTAGCCTGTTGCAGGAAGTCGAGCAGAATGGTGGCTGCCTGGTTGACTCTCAGCTTCTCTGTGTTTTGACTGCGGGTCTCTGCAGGGGAACAAACACAAACACTGCATTCATGTATAGATTAAAAGAAAACACACACATGAAACACACGTATTGATCCAAGTTGGATAATGAAGTTGTTAATGTAACAGGATTCCACAGAGCGATACAGAAAAGAAAATCATAAAGGCACCAAAATAAAATCAGTGTGAGTACAGGCAGCAGCATGTTTGTTTACTTATTAAAAACATTTCTTGCTTACATCTTGGAATTTCTGATGAAAGTTAATGAACAGGATCTTGATAATCCTGTGATATTAAAAGTTTAGTTTACATATTTTTTTAGATTTATATAAATAAATATGCAAAAGGCAAGCAAAGATAATCCACATTACCTTCTAAAAAGAAGAATAAACAACAAATATTTAATTTCTATGATCTGTAATGATGCTAAACTTCCAGTGATATATTTTGGATTTCCTACACTTAATTTTTCCATTCAAGAAAGGAAATTAATAATCCAGTAAACGGTTAAATGACTCAAATTCTAAAATAAGAAATATTGACTGAATCAAACACATATTACATAAAATAATTGCTGTCTAATAATAAATGTCAAAATATAATAAAAGATATAATACAATATAATAAGCGTAAATCCCTGTTGTAATCATGCTTTATTTTTCCGATTAGATTTGAAAAGGGACTGTTACAAAGAAACTTGTGTACCTAAGTGTAACGTGTCGTACACTTCTCCTTCTTTCTGGTCCTCTGAGACGAACCTGCGTCCCTCTGAAAATACAAAGGCACATCATTAAAACATTCTCCTGTTCTTACACTCCACTCTGTTTACCTGCTCTGTCAATTTGCTTCCACAACAACAAACATGTAGTTGTGGGTTAATACATACGGGTGCCCTTCAGGTACAGCATAGCCTGCGGAGTCCAGTTTCTTCGTTGGAATGAGCTCTAAAATGACAAACAAAGAACTCTCACTCTCTCTTACTGGCTCATAATCAGGCTTCTTTCATATTCAGGGAAATTATTCACTCTTGTCACTCTTCAGTTATATAAGTCAAATCTTACCTTTGGTGCACTCCATGACTGTGAGACGAACGTGGCCAGTAGTAAAACAGTCAGCACACAGGTTAATGTTATGGTCCTCAAACCCTGTAAATATGTCGTTGTCATAAGCACTTAAATCAGAAAAAGCTTGCATTGCGTCCAAACATAGTTTTCCTTTAAGAGAGGAAGTCTCAATAAGAAGCTCTTCTAGTAAGTGAATGTGCTGAACTTACCTTCATGGTGCCCGAGGTGCTGTCTGTGTCTTCTGGGTCTCCTGCTCAGACGACGGCCGAGTCAAAGCTTTAGCCTGTTTGTTGACGATGATCCTCTGCCTGTATTTATATTGTTTGGGGCGGAGACGCCTCTTTGCTCTGTGCTCCTTCATGCATGCCAGCAGCTATAGGTCACGCCAATTTGATGAAACGGGGGGCGGTGGGAGCGTGAATGAATGGTGCCACCGATCAATCCATCTCCTCTCATTGTGCCTCATATACTGTGTGTGTGTGTGTGTGTATTTGTGAATGGAAAGAGCCAAGGAGCTCCAGCGGGCTGCAGTTTGTCAGGATGCGGCCCGTCTCTTGCTTATGTGGTCATTGTAAATAAGAATGTTCCCCCTCTGTAGGAATATTGATATGTTTGCATCTTGCAGCAACACCACTGACGCAGCACACAGGGGAACGACCACTGGGTTTAGGAATGAGAAAGCTGGAGTTCTAATCGAAATATAGGGACATCCAGACCCACAGTACAGAAAGTCTTATAAGTAAAAACATGATCAGGAAAATACATCATCATAAATGAAAAGCCCATGTTCTGATGTTTACTTTTATGTTAACAGATATTCTGCAGTAAAATCCACTCTGGAACTCAAAGTGAGACGACTTCTTCTGTTTATGAGTTCTGTTTTGCTGAGTTAAAGAAACTCCTAATTGTAGTTTGCTGGATTTTGGCGGATTTATGTTTGATGAAGAAATGAGGAAGTAATTAAATAGAATGACGGAATTAAAGAAACGGGACAATATAAGCAGGGTGGAAAGATTTTGACATTTATTGAGAGAGAGAGAGAGAGAGAGAGAGAGAGAGAGAGAGAGAGAGAGAGAGAGAGAGAGAGAGAGAGAGAGAGAGAGTTAAACTAAATAGAAATAAACAGAAATAAACTGTACTCTTCCATGTAATGAGTTTATTCTGACCTTCTTGTAAAATTGTGCTTCTATTACATAATGTAAATAATATTGACAGTTGCGGCCTAAACCAAGTTACAAATTCATAATAAATAAACATTATATCCAGATTTGGTTTCACTTCTTTTTAGACTTATGATTAAACCCCAAGGCTGTCACAACAGAAACATCGTCATTGACTTTGAGTATCGTCTCAGCTAGTAAGAGAAGCCCAGTCGCCCTGTAGTGCAGTGATGTTTGAGAGGAAGAACCAAATACAGATCACACAGCCTGACCTTGTTGAACCTGGGTTGAGTCGATTCAAACGTACAGTAAAAGAGGAATCGGATGAGGATGAAGTATCAATGAGAATCTTCTGGGCAGAATGGAGTTCATGTGGTCTTTGGTGTTGATGGGCCAGGCTGAGGTTCTGTTACAGGGTTAGGTTCTCATCTCTGAGAAGAGTCATTAATGCTGCCGACGTGTTTCTGCTTTATACTTTTGGGGTTGATGGGCGGGGCCAGGGGGCTTAAGACGCTCAGACACACTGCTGCTTTAAATACTGATATCACTGCAACTCCAAATACAGAGACTCTTAAAATTCTTGTATTTCCTTCATGACACTACATCCTGATAGGAATCCATACATTTGAGCACTTGTGTCAAGCTGTCAATCATATCTCAAGCTCTCTGGTGGGAGGAGTCACTGAAACAGGTCCGCCTTAAAACAAGGTCTAAACTTTCTACAGGTTCTTTTTATATCTGACATCAGGAACGACTGCTTCACAAAGCTTACATGTTTAGGGTAGATCAAGTGATTTCCGTTTATTTCATCACAGCATGAGAATGAGTTAACAGAGACCTGAAGGTGGCAGCAGAAGGTCAATCTGTCCTTTATTAGAGAAGCAGGGGGGGGTTGAGAATGTGTCTGGGTGACTGAACCGGAAGATTACAGATTTGGCACCTTAAAATATAAATAAAGAAAATTAAATAAAATGAAAGGTTGAGTGGAAGGTAGAAATAAATCAGCTGTTAAGAATGTAATTTAATTTTATAAGAGGCGAGGAGGTTTGACCCGACAACACTGCTGTAAGGGAAGTCGGGTGCTGATCATCTGGTAAACAACTGAATCAAGCCAAACATGAGAAGAAACACAGGAGAGGAGAGCCCAGATTCTTTGATGATAAAAATAAAGAGTGGCCACACGTTATTAACGCCAGGGAAGAAGAGAAGTCTATCATGTCAATGCCATCGTTATCTTGGGTAATTGATAATCTTGTTAATGTAAGCATCCAGCCTCAGCTCTACCAGAGAGACTCAGAGGTCGCTCATGGACCGCTCCTTCAATAAAGCCGTCCCTTCCTCCCAGTAAAGTAAAGTCACATTCATTCATTACTTTCTCTAATCCGGTCAGCGTCCATCAGTTAACACGCTTAGCACGTCACTGAGCACGTCACTGTTCATGCAGCAGCCTTCAGCGCGTTCCGCCCCCAGTACAAGCATTGTAGCTCCATAAACGCTCTTCCTCAATATGGGGAAAAAGAGATTGCAAGCGCATGTAAGTCTCTGAGTCTCCTCTGGTAGAACTGGTGCTGCTTCAGAAATCACTTTGTTTATATTATCAGCCTACGTCACCTTAAACACACAATCAAGACAAGCCGGGGGAACGACACCAACGCACCTCTGCATCACTGTGATGAGGCCACTAGGGGGGGGGGGGGGGGGGAGTTTAGATTGATAAGTGATGTCGCCTCTCCTCTCCTCTAACAAGCAACAATGATCAATTATTGAATTATAATTGGCACATTTGATATTCAAACGGAAAAGTCACACAAAACTAGACACATGTTGGACTGGACAGCTTTTTGTTAAAGTGATTCTCTAGCAATTTTCCAAAATTGTAGGATTTTCAGGGAATTTCTGTATGAATCAAGTGACTAACATAGTTTTTTTGTACATTGAAGCATTTTGGCAACATTAACCATTCACTTACTAAAACAACAAAACCCCTCACAAAAACGTTCAAAGGTTATTTTTCCGAAAATCACAAAATTTCTTAACGATAGCTTGAGTCTGGTGTTCAGCGACGGTCAGGAGCGTCCATTTATTACAGCCAGCATCAACGCCAGAGACGGTGGAGTCCTTCATGGAGGTCCTTCATCTTCATCCCAAATGCACTCAAAGGTGAAGGCATCAATAGCATCTGAATATCTGATATAGTAACCCTGGTAACGCCATCCCTCGGTAACAGTATGGCACTCCCGCGACTCCTCCGCTGGCAGCTCGCACCACTCAGATTACAGACAGAAACAAGTCTTTGCCTGCTGGACGTGGAGCAAATCTGTCAATGCCACTGACCAGTAGGAGATTGTGTCGCTTTGTTCCACCTGTGCTGAAACGGCTCTCTGGGTTATACCATGGTGTTGCTCTCTCCTGCTGAGTCTGCATACTGAAAATACAAAACAACAACAAAACAATACATGGTAAGTTCTTGTATTTCACTCCAATACGTCAGAGTGAGCAGCTTTGAATGGGAAGCAAAGGACGGCACCGTTGATGGTAAAACATGCAAGACTAAAGGGCCCAGTGCATGAAAAGAGGGAAATTAAAGATGAAAGAACTAAGAAAGAGGCTTAATGAACTTCTACTACTTCTAATTCTCTGTGACGTGGCTGAACTCAATGTTTGTCTTTGTCTCATTTCATGGGATGCGTCCATGCAGGACAACGTCTTTGTACTCCATCATGGTTACACACCAGGGGGGTGGCATGCATGGACGTCCAATGGTAAAGGGGAGAATAGCTTGTTCCTAAATGCCTCCATCAAGGATTCAACCAGCAAACTATCCTAAGAGGTGTGATTAGTGTGTAGCTGCTGGTCACGTCTATCTGACCTCCATCCATCTGTTAACCTGGTGACATGCAGTCTAATCTGTGTGTGTGTGTGTGTGTGTGTGTGTGTGTGTGTGTGTGTGTGTGTGTGTGTGTGTGTGTGTGTGTTCAGTCACTGCAGTTTGGCTTCAGGCTGCACAGAGCTTGGAAATTTGAACATAAATGAAAATGATTTGTGTCACGACATTTAGAGATTTAAGTACAGAATTCGGTTTCAGTTCAGAAAAGGAATTATTCAGGATCATAATTAGCGGTGGAGTTAGTTTGTATGTATTCATGACACAAATCAGTGTATTCACCTATGATGATATTAAAATCTCCAAACTCTTCAAGCTGCCCTGCCTCTCTGATGAACACGAGCATGGACATACAGAAGGCTTGTTGTTGTGTGTAAGCATGCAAAGGAAAATCGGCAGTGACTGACCACAGCTGCTGATTGTCCTCAGAGCCTTACGATGACTTTAAAGAACAAGACACAGAAACGTTCACCTCAAACTAAAGGTCCCACACAGCACCAGCAGGCTTCAAGCAGCTTCATGCCACAACATCAACCAGGTTAAAAGACACTTTAGCGTTAAATCACAACAGAATTCTTGACATGTTTTGGTTTGGTGTCTATTCCCCTTCCCTCCATAACAATGTGAAAGGCAGATTCTATATTATTGTGCAGGAACCAAACTGCCATCTAACTGGGCCCAGTTTGTGGTGTTCGTGGTGTCTGTGATGTCATGATGCACAGGGTCACTGCTGCTGCACCGCACGATACTCACTGCACTGAGGAAGGGCAGGTTCAGGATTGAGCCAAGCACTGGTATTCTTCTGATGAACCCAATCACAACAGGGAAGAAACCCCTGTAAGGAAGAGAGGGAGAGAGAAAGAGAGAGGGAGAGAGAGAGATCTGAGTCCCAAATGACTAAAAGGAGAAATGGTTTGCAGGAGATTAAAAGGTTTGGAAACAATGACAACATCCTGTTCCATGGATCCATCAATCAAACCTTTTCAATAACAGTTAGTTTGCGGGGGAACACACACGTTTCTATGACTTCATTCTGATTCTGGGAAACAGCTGCCTCATCTAAAGTCTGGAGTCTGGAGCTACAGCAGGTCCAAAGGTTTTCACTTTGGGGCGACCGGTCAACTATGAAAGGTTTTTCCATTGTAGAACTTCACACACAAAGATGGATTTACAATTAGGACTTTTTATAGATTCTGGAACAAATGACCTGAACCCTTTTAATCAAATCTCAGAAACCTATAATGTATAACAAGGGAAGAAGAGTCCAAGGCTGTGGGTTTGCTTCTCTGCCATCGTCTCCTGTTCTCTCTCTCACCTGAACAAAAGGAAGAAGCCATAGACCTCCAGCACGACTCCCACAATAGGCCAACCAATCAGCACCACAAACACGCCTCCTAGGAAGAAGCTAGTGGCCTTCATCTTGTGCTTCTGGAAGAAAAAGCGGAAGGTCCTTTCCAGCCCGATGACAAAGGCGAGTCCAGTTACAAACAGGATCTACAGGGAAAACACAGAGGTTGTGGCATATTAGATAGACAGGTGGAAGGAGGAAGTTCCATTACATCATATTCTATTATTCTCAGTAATACAATCGACCAGATCCACTCACATTTCCGATGGCCAGCAGAGCTTTGTCAAAGAACAGGATCATCCCAAAGAACAGGAAGAATACTCCAAAGCCTGTTAAGCCCATACCGATCTCTGCAAAACACACACACACACACACACACACACACACACACACACACACACACACACACACACACACATTCAATACTCAGTTCTCAATTCTTGTTCCCTCATACATTGTGATGACAAAGTGTTCACACTGAGGCAATACGTTCTTCACACATCATTACATCACCAGAGAGTGAATCAGTGTTTCCTGACTAACACGTGAGTTTATAATGAATTCATATGTTTACAGTTTGGACTCCAGCAGCCCCCTAATACAGGCTGGATAAGTTGGTAAACAGTACATGAGTGTGTGTGTGTCTGAGGTCAGAGGTCACTTTGTTCAAGGCAAACCCCCTCAACAAGTGAATGAGCCTCTGCCTTAACTACTTAACTCTCGCGATACTGTGAAAATGGGAAGACAACTGCAGAAACATCAACGATAATCAACAAACTGACAGTGAGAATGCACGTTTTTAATGTTAAAGCAATGAGTTGTTGTTAAGTGTGTGTTTAGGGAGACGAGATCAAACCCTCCAGTTCTCCCAGGTCTCCTCGGATACTCTGGTTATCTGTCTTTGGCTTACAGTTTGTTACAAATCAAACTTGTTAGCTGTCTCATCTCATAAATCAAGTGGTCAGTGCACTTTCAGTTTAAGCCGGTAAATGAAAAACACAGAGCAAAGCTGCTTGAGTCAGACGAGTCTTACTTTGTGAGTCCGTTAGCGAAATCATTTTGACGGCGAGTTAGCGTCGACAGAAGAATGACGGTACACTGTACCCGGACTGTACACGCGTTCTTCTGACTATTATTTAGATCACAGCTGCCACTGCAGCAACAGCCACGTCTTCCGGAAACACACCTTTCTGCGATGTCATCTTCCGGAACAGCGCCGTGCTGCGTTCAATATACACGTACATATAATATTAAGAATCAGAATTCAGTCAGTCATCGGTGTTTGAATCAGCATTTTATCACTTGTATTTAATTTGTTTATTCAATCATACAAAGAGGCTTTGTAAATAATTCACGATATCTTTCTGCCCCGTTTAACATTAAACATTTTCCTTAATATTTTTTGTACAAGGTTTCATGAACGCATCGCACCAGTCAACCAGCTCGGTTGAAATGCAAATCTCGCAGCTCATGGGTCTCAGGCGTGTCCTAAGTTTGATAAATGTAAACGTTGGCCATCTACTGAGCCTCCAAGTAATTGCATTTAATACTGATACATTAATAAGAACACTCGTGTCAATAGGTGAGTCGCGGTTGGAGAGTCTGCCACAAAAATGACGATATTTGTGATTGAACCCATAGTGGTGGTTGCCTGAGAAGGCAAAATCAGGGCAATAATTATCCCACGCCGCCTGTTTCTATGCCGACAGACTCTGGTTACGGCGCTGCTAAATGGTGTTATGGTCAGATTCATGCTATTCGATACTCTATCAACGTAAGTAACTTTCCCAAAGCTTTAGCTATATTTGAACCAAGTTAGTTACAGAACAGACTCGTGGCGGGGTTTTTCCTTAAAACGCTCAAATTTCTCGTTCAATATCTTCTTTAATAGTATTATCAAGCTAACAGGCTAGTTGTGTAGGAAGCAGGTGCAGTTTACGCCTAGATACACGAACTGTAACGAGATTACAGGTCAGTACTTCATTTGTTTCCACAGTTGATACAATGGAGAGAGAGATTAGTCCACTAAAAGAGACGTTCATTTATCGAATGTTTTCTCAGCAAACAATGAGTTGCCTTAACAAACTTAATTATAACAATGCCCATCACTAGATCAGGCCCTCCTGTGTACTACACTCAAAAGTACAATATCTCCATCAAACTGACAGAGTAAGGGTCATAAAGTGGAAACACCGATGTAAATGCATATTTTCTCTCTTACAGGAAACCAAACTTTGACATTCAGACGCTCAGCTGCTTTCTGAGTGAATCCAGCTGAGATAGATGGAGTGCAGGGACAGTGGTAATGGTGAGTTGTTCTAATTTGACCTTCATCTTGCAGTGCATCACTCCAGCATTGCAGACGCTGCAGTGAAGATGGTCCATATTCACTGATGCTCATAATGTTTCTGTGTAGAGAGATGTGGGAGGTGTTGGTGTCTCCAGGTTTATGTAAACTATCAGCCGTTTCACACTAGAGAAGGAGAACATTTCAATAAATTCAACTTGTGATCGCTGAATTGCTCCATAATGTTTTTTGTTCCTGTTCAGATGTGCAGGCGGAGCTGGAGTCTGTGGAAGCTGAGCTGGAGCTGGTGGAGCTGCACATCGCAGAGCTCCTGGAGAAACAGGCAGAGCTGACGTCCCAGAAGAACAGACTGCTGTGCCGGCTGGAAGAGGCCTGCGATGCTGTGCAGCCATCTGCCTCATCCTCATCTTCCTCATGTTCCGCCAAAGCATCTGGAGCTGGTTCACAACTGAGCAAGCAGGAGATGCAGCGCTACAATAACGCTGGTGCGGTACACACATGGCTGTATGATGTGGCAATGGGTTGAACCTTAAGTGGTCACAAGTATAGTTGTTGTGATTGACCTGTTTTCATCTCATTTTTTCCATAGATTTCCCGTGGTCAGAAGATGTTGTGCATCATCTTAAGGAGTCCT
The DNA here is from genome assembly GCF_046128005.1 of Genypterus blacodes. Lineage (NCBI taxonomy): Eukaryota > Metazoa > Chordata > Actinopteri > Ophidiiformes > Ophidiidae > Genypterus > Genypterus blacodes. Next base: position 1,637,427 of record NW_027466959.1, read on the forward strand.
TCCGCCTCTCCAGTTTCAGACCGCTGCAGCTCAGAGCCATCAACCTGACCATGGATGGCAGGGATGTGTTCCTG
>NW_027466959.1:1642500-1660000 GCF_046128005.1 Genypterus blacodes
GTCGCAGTCTAAAGACCACACAATGTAACATTAGGTTGGCGTCTTGGATGTTCAGGCTCTGGGCTGGTTTAGGTAGAGAACATACAGGTCTGATCTTCAGGCTGCTCATGATCACACTCTGTGGTCTTCTCTGTGTCCTCCTCTCCTCCTCTTGACCAGAGGTTTTGCTCGGCAGCCAGGAGACCTTTCCTGTCTTTTTATGAGGTCAACAAGTGGTCAAACCTTTTTTTTTTGAAGATATTTTTCTTTCCAAGCTCAACCTCAGACAGAAGTGATTCCCTTTCCGCAGAAAGCAGACTTCTTTCGTTCTTCTTACCGTCTGTGTGCCAATCATCCTGAACACACTGATGTCCTGGGTCACGTTGGTCTAACTTGTTACTCTTGGAATAATTGAAATTTGTTGTTAAAGTTCTGAATGTTGTATTTTTTTGTTGGCAGTTATAAAGAAAATGTTTCTCAACTCTGCACTTCATCATGAATGAAGAGTTAAGGCATATATTACAGAGAATATGAATATAGACTCCCTCTGCAGGTTGGTCCAGGTGAGGTAGAGATGAGATGTTAAACGTTTCCCACCTGGGATTCCAGAACATGATGCCATCATTCAACCATCATGTCCCGACATGTTGCTGCTCCCTTCCCCCAGACTGCATCAGGCCGGTATGAAGTATAACAGATTTTGTAAAAAAAAAAAAAAGTTGACATTTATTCAGGTTCTGTTTTCCAAGTTTTCCATCAATTTCAGCCGATTTCATGACACCAATTGTACAGACGTTGCACTCCTTTATAAATATGTTTTGTGCTAAAAGCTTTTGTAAACAAGACTGAACCACAATGTCATTTTTGGTTAAATGTCAAATGTACAAAATGTCTCCAAATGAACTTTTCTTAAGATTTGTTCCTGAATCATTTTGTTTCCTGCTGCCTTTGGTTTCCCTGCAGTAGCTGCTTGTGGACTTTAAATGATTAAAGTCGGCGCTTTGATGAAGTTCCAACATTGGTCTGATACCTGGGGAAGAGTATTGAAAATAAAAACAGAAGAACATTAAGTTAAAGAAGGCTAAGCTTTCATCTTAATGCCAGACATTGGAATTTGACCAATCTTCACTAATCCTTTTTTGGGCGGGCGGGCGGGCGGGCTTATGATCTCTTTAAAGGCTGCAGTGCATTCAGCCTCCATCTTTCTCCAAAGGCCACACATCTATGAAGCAATCTGTCTTTGATTGTCCCTGATTTCTGGCGTTCTGGTGTGTCAGCACAACCCCCTTCTTAAATCAGTAAGTGGGTGGACAATAGATGAATAATGAATCCCTGCTTACAGCCACAGAGCTCCAGGAGGGACTGAAGGGACGAGAGATCTGTGTGTTCCCTCCACTGAGCTATGGACGACCTTTCTGTGGGTCTGTTGCAAATTCTGTCCTCCGACACGTCACCTGCATACGACACTGAGGAGTAGCACCAACTACCAGGACACTCTGTGTGTGTGTGTGTGTGTGTGTGTGTGTGTGTGTGTGTGTGTGTGTGTGTGTGTGTGTGTGTGTGTGTGTGTGTGTGTGTGTGTGTGTGTGTGTGTGTGTGTGTGTGTCTAGCTACTACCAGGGTGTGTATTTCTTCCATTTATCTGGCAATCTAATGTAAATATGTGTGTGACTTCAGTTCTCTGTACTTCACTCATACATCAGAAGAAACAAACCATCTCCCTTCTTTTCTCAATGTGGAGATATTTATTCCTGGATTCAAAACAAAACATTACAGCATTTGAGGAGCACAAATGTAAGGAATCACATCAAGAACATCACACAGTTACTTGGTTGAAGATGGTAAACACACGGCAGACATGAGATCAAAGCAAAGCATCACACCTGTAGTTAGAACATCCTCCTTTAAGAAAAGAATCATTTTACATAAAGATTGACACATAAGCTTGAGATTCATTCATTAAGACAATAAGTTACCATTGATTTAAATACTTAATATTCCCAACATTGCCACATTTTCAGGCCAAACTGCTGCTAGAACATTTACACCATGATAATGTGTCACTAAGAGATAAACACCAGTTTGCAGTTAAATGATGGAATGTTTGGGCTGAGAGTTTCCTTCTCATCAACACAATTTCAGATCCCCTCCTGTCCCCAGCTTACACAGACACGGATACACGAATGAAGTACAGGACAAATATCTCAGAAACAAAACAGAAGAGCGAGAATCTTTTCAGCAGAATCAGCAGCAACGCTATAGAAATCTTGTAAGCATCAGAGCCAAAACACAAGAAAAGTGCAATATCCCATAAAGGTCAAGACAGAATTCACAAAGCACAGACACGGCTCATTGTTACACACATCTATGACTGATGGAGGCCTTCAGTGCTTCTTCATGGAGTCCAGGATGCGCAGGATGTGCAGGAACAGGTTGACAATGTCCAGGTAGAGGTTGATGGAGGCCAGGATGTGCTCCTCAGGAGAGAGTTGCTTCATCAGCAGGTGCGTGTCGAAGATGATGAAGCCGCAGAAGACCAGAGCGCCGGCTCCAGACAGGACCAGCTCTGTGGTGTCACTGTTGAAGAAGAGCTGCAGAGACAAGCGCGGTGCGTTCAGGCTCACATCTTACTACAGAGACATTTCTGCTTCAGTCTGAGGATCCCACAGCTTCACACAGCTTCACACAGCTTCACACAGCTTCACTCACCTTCAAGAAGCCTGCGATGATCAGGATCCACAGGCAGGCAAACAGTCTGGAAGGCACAAAGAAGCACAACACACGACAGTTACATGTTTATACAAGAGACAGTCTACATGGGCGGAGAGGGGGGAAGTGTGTGAAAGATAAGTCAACTAACTTAGACCAAAATTCTCTATTGTTTCTGCATGAAGGAGCTTCATTCCCTCTCCTTCAATAGAAAAGTGGTTGTTGAGCTTTAAAGTGATTTCCATGTTTTTGTCGCCTGAGTCACTGACATCTTTATTTCACGTTGGATCATCCTGGAGATCTTTGCATTCACTTGCCAGATCTCTTAGCATTTGATTGGACCCTTATAGATCCTGCTTGGTTCGGTGGTTGAGGGTGAGATCATTGTAATCTGACTCTTACCTCCTCAGTACTCGGCTTTATTGAGAGTTCTCTTACTTTTATCCAGGTTAATGTGTTCTTCCTCTTACTGAGAATGTTCCGACACTGAAGCCAAACTTGATGAAACACATATAAGTCAAGAGCTGTTCTTGCTCCCTCTCACAGAGCAGCTCACAGAGCGACTGCCTCACCCTGCTCCCAGTTTGCTGAAGTCCCTCTTGGACTGGAAGGTGTAGGCGGTGAGTCCCACAAACACAGCACAGGTGAGGCAGAAGGCCTGCAGCACCGTGGAGTACTCATAGAAGGTCACTGTGGAGACAAACACACACTGAGGTCAGCACCGCCCGGCCACAGGAGGAAAGGCTGCAATCTGAGGGAAACCATGACACCTACCTGCTGTCGCCACGGAAACAGCCTCCAGTAGAGTCTGCAACACATTAGAACACTAGTAAGTACACACACACACACACACACACACACACACACAATCTAAACGTAACCCTCATGCCACTCCCATGTCACCCTTACATCACTCTCCTGTCACTCTCCTGTCACTCTCATTCATGTCACTCTCCTGTCACTCTCTTTTACATGCGTCTTGCACTTGCACTTACGAATGTGAGCAGGAGGTAGAGGTTCACTGGGTGCTGCCGTCTGTAGACAGCCAAGGCCAAGAGCACGAGCAGGGAGCCTAAGGCCGAGCCCAGAACCACCACAGGGCTGAGACCAGACAGAGAGAGAGACAGACCACATTACATCATCACGTCACAGCGACAGGCTTACGGCATAATGCAGATCTAGGGGCGGTCAGATTGCAGGCTAGGTTGAGGTTTAAAGGTCGCAGGTGTGTGTTGGTCACCTGGCGTGTATGAAGTCTTTGATGGTGGGTGAGAACATGCAGACGGCAGAGGTTGCCGTGGTGATGATGATCTGCACTGTGAGGAGGCTGTAGACTTTACGCAGGAAATCTGTGGAGACAAACACACACGAATCAACTCATCACTTTACTAGAATCAACAAACAATTAAACCAAACTGTAATAGTTTAAGGAGAATGTCCAAATGGCGTGAGGATAAAGTCTGGATGTTTCAAAAAGAAAAGACAACTCAATAAATAATAAAAATATTAATAATAAAACAATGGAGTTGAATCTGTTATCTTTGATTTCTCAGTACGTTACATTTTTATAACATTTAATTTCCTCTAATATTACGACTAAATACTCCGTTGTTGTTGTTGTTGTTGTTGTTGTTGTTGTTGTTGTTTACTGACAGTTCGTGTTTTTAGCTTTAACTGCTTTAGCTTCGTTAGCTCTAAGTACCCATAAAGGTTCCCTACTGTGTTTTAATGTATTCTTTTAGCTAACAGCACTGCGGTCCAAATATGATACAACGTGGTACGAGTGAAATACGAGTTTAGTTCTGTCCAGATGGAAAGAGTCCGTGTTGACAGCCATTAGCAGAGAGCTAAACTAGCGCTGTCAAAGAATCCGCGGTGTGATTGTTCGGATTAAAGGTTTGTATCTGATTTACCCATCCGGATCTGCACGCTGGCTGTGGCGACGTTGGTGCCATAGTTGAAGTCATCTTCGATTGATGATCGGGGGTATTTTTCACTGCTCATCTTGATAAATGGATCCACAGACACGAAGCAGAAGCGACTTCCCTATGCGTCATTAATCTGCTGCTTCTTCTTCTTCTTGATATTTATTGGCGGTTTGCAGAAAACGTATTGGTCCACTGTCGCCACCAACTGGTCTAGAGTGTGAATCACAACATCTCAATAATAATGTCTTTTCTATCTACGTCTTCTTTCTTCCTCACACTTCTCTCTCACAGTGAACCCTAACATGCTTCACAGTTTCTTCTTATCCACAGAGTTCAGATCTGCCTCTACCATGTTTCCTGTTTTTATGGAAAGTTTAATCATTTAATCTTTTACGTCCAAATCTTAATCTTGAAATGATGGTTTCATCTCTCCTGTTTCTACCTACACACCTAATGTACTGCGCTTTCCTCTGAACTCTGTAAAACCATCGCCCTGTCCTCCCTTCCACCCTCCTCCTCTTCTGTGTGTCTGTGTGTACGTGCGTGTGCGCCCTGAACTAAACCTGAGTTGGCTATTCGAAGGAGACTGTTCTTTCTGTTTATAGGTTCATTCTTAGTTTTTCCATATTACAAGGTGATATTATGTCAGAGCTTAACTTTGTTTCTCCATCTCTCTCTCGCTCTACACCTCACACCTCTGACTACATGTCCTAATCTCAAGAGCTTCCATTCCAGCCATTCTTATTCCAAATTAAGCGTCCAGTATGCGTGTGAAGATTTATTACAGTGGACAAACAGGAGCTTTTCAATTCAGTCATTGGCCTGCGTAATGACATAATTGTGTTATTTTAAAATGCATTTCTGTAGTTTGTGTTCGGATCAAAGGAATCATTCGGTTAGGGGGAATGTTTCTTTCTCCTGGGACTTTCCTCGCCAAACCTATCTACTTCTATTTGACCTAGCAACAGTGAACAGAATTAAATGATTGGCTGTGCCGGTGTTGTGGGCGAGGCCCGCTGCCTGTATAAGTCAACTCGCCAAACTACTTTCACTTTAGTTCACCGCCGACATCTTAAGCGCGTCCATCCAGCAACTACGACACAACAAAATGAAGCTCGCCATTACCCTGCTGGGCCTGGCAGCACTTTACTGCTCCGTGGAGCCCAAAACAAGTAAGTATATATTTATATTAAACACCTTATTCCTTTGATTTGATTAAATAATGCTCGCGTCAAAACAGCTTTTCTTTGTCTGAAATAATAAGATAACACACATTAATGAAGGCAGTTTTATGTTTACAGCCTTCATATAGAAAACAATCTTCTGTTTTTGCGAGAGATTTAACACATTTAATACCTGGAATTCCCCGAAGTCATTAGAATCTAGTTTCTATTTCCTGTAATATCTGCATTGCAACAGCGCCACCCACTGGCTTCTTTCAGTACGACCATTACTGAGCACAGCAAAGGGACGACAACAGTTTTTACTGCGTTGTAATAGTTAAAGATGAGAATTAACTTTATACCTGTATTATAAACAAAGAAAGAGTACAGAAGAAACTTTAAATAGAAGAATATAATAGATACATATTTCACTTTTCACTTTTTTACATGATGTTGACTTTGATACAGATTGTTTCTGTTGTTGTGAACTCGTCGTCGTTAATATTTCAGATTTGATGCTGTTTGAATTCACTCAGTTATTTGTTATTGTGCTGATATAAAATGTAAAACTCTGTAAATATAGATAAACACACTATGATCGTTTTGAGATGAAATTGGTGAAATTGTTTTCGTTGGTAATGAGCGAACGAAACAAATGTAAGAACCATGATGCATCTGTAGTGAGTCAGAGTTGTTTGTTAGTCAGGAATATTGGATTGAAGTCTTTGTCCTTTCGGTTTTAAAATGGTGGAATTCCCCTCCAGTTTCCTGGTTGTTGTGGCCATGCCAACATGTTGTCTCCTCCCCTCTCCTGCAGCTGCGCCCGTGGTTGCGGTGTACAGTCAAGGCCCAGGTGCGTTCAACGAAGCCAACACCCTGATCTGCCACGTGAGCGGCTTCCACCCTCCAGACATCACCATCCAGCTGATGAATGGCGAGAAGGAGATCTTTCCAGCCAATCAGACCGACCTGGCCTTTGGGAGGGACTGGCACTTCTACCTGACCAAGAACGCAAACTTCACACCCCAGGACGGAGAGAAGTACACCTGCAAGGTCACACACGGAAAGGAGACCAAGTCCTACGCCTGGGGTGAGATATGAGACTCAACACACAGAAGAAGACAGAGCTGACATTAGCACAGACACACACACACAGAGATACTGTGTGTACTTGTTGTTTGAATAAGAAGCAATCATTTTATTGTGACGGCAAATATGAGGCTCAGCCGGTCAGGCAGCTTTGTGCCGCCTGTGATTAAAGCCAGAGGAGAGGGAAGAGATGACTGACACTTTCCTTTTCTTACAGAGTCAAACATGTAACTGGATGCAGAGTTCAGCCTCGTGAGTTCACCTCAGCACTCTACCTCATATTGTTACAACTGTTAGTGTCCACAAATCTAATGTCACAGGAAGTTTAGGTGTGATATCTAAGTGACCTCTCTCTCTCTCCCTCTCTCCCCCCCCCCTCTCTCTCCCTGTAGGGTGATTGACTTTATTTTGACCCTCAGCGCTGCAGCAACTCCAATCAAACCCCTCCATCACAATCCCTTCAGTTTCTCAGAGGAGTGTACGTCACTTTTCCCCTGAGCTCTTTGTAAATGTCTCACTCTCTCTCTTATGGCAGAATGCAGAGCTGCAGATTGTTTAGTCAGCTGTAAATTAGTAACGTGTGTGTGTGTGAGATGATTTAGCACTGATCCTGTTGTTTGGTGATGGATGTTAAGTTAAAGCAATAAAACAGGACTTCTCTTATAATCACTGAAGCTTAGAGAGGAAATGTCATCAGTTTATGTTTTGGTTGTTTCTTCTTTTCTTGGCTCGGCTTCATCATGTGACCTAAAATAACAGCAAAAAAAACAGCAGAAATCAAACACAAATTTGTCACCAGGTCCAGTGTGGAAACAGGAAGTTGGCTGCCCCAGATTGTGGCGCTGCAGTAAAGAAACCGCTGAGCTCCTGTAGCTCAGACACCCCGACCATAAGGACCCTTCATTGGCCGCACCTTCCAGGTGGCGTCGGCTGCGAATGAACTGACGGACCCGTGAAGCAGCTCAGGCCTGAACCACAGGCTCCTCTGCTGGCAGGGCGGCCATGAGGTCGCCCTGCCATCTCAGGAGACGGTGGTGTTGCGGCGTCTGTGCTGCTTCACGGGTCGCTTTAGTTTGTTCACAGCCTACGCCACCTTGAGTGTGCGTTCAATGCAGGTTCCAGCTTGTTGCAGGCTGTCTGTGCCAGAGGAGCTCAGAGGTCACGTTCTTATGTTTGTAAGCCACTCCTAGTTTCAAACGCATCAGCAATCACATTCCCACATGTTTATGAGTAGGGACCAGTAATGATCATGTGACCACGTTCTTTTAGTTCACACAGGAAGTCGTGTCACCGCTTCACTGTTTCCTGGAGTTTTTATTCAAGCTTTATTTTCTTGCCTTAAGTAGTGTGCTGTCTCCAGATGTTGTAATTGTTTGGCTTGATAATGTTTCTTTCTTTTGGGCCACATGTTTGCGATTACTTGTATAAACGTCTGTCTGAGGAAGTTTTCATTGTTTTTAAATAAATCTTGATGTCTTCCACCATTCAGTGAAGGGGCTCAATCTTTTTCTCATAAACTTTATCATCAACACAATAAGTGACATGGACATGAGGAAGTGCTGTGAGTCTGGAAGGAAACATTGAAGCTAACACTCCAGTCGCTGCACAGTTCTTTCACTAAAGATAGACATTTAGTAGATTGTTTCATACACAGGGGAAGAAAAATAAACAAACAAATAATAATAATAATAATAATAATGAGAGCCCAGATGTGTGATACAAACGTGAATCAGCTGCAAATGTAAACAAGGTAGCAGGTAAAGCTAGTTATGTTCACATGACAGTTTAACGCTGTTAGTAATGATAGTAATAGTTAGCAATAATAATCAAGGCCGGGGGTTTTCTGGGCGGATCACAGAGACGAATGGATAATGAGTCATACCTCAGATCTCTGCACCCATGGTTGCGTTTTGCGGAAAAGAAAAAGCGAGTTATTTTGTATTAAGACATGACGTCAACCTATTCAATGACTGTTCTAACATAAGGCGGATGAATTCACTTCTTCTGCCCACTTAAGGTCATATTGAAGGCGTCTTTCAAGTTTAGATCTGATTTGTTTTGAACTTTGACGTATTCACTTTTTGAACGTTACATCCTGTTGGGAGAGAATAAAGTCAAAGCGTCGCCATCTAATCATCCTCAGCTGTAAACAACACGCAGAGTCATAAGTAATATCAGTAATACGGGTTTTTAATAGAATTAAGACGACAATATACCTTCCTGTGTGTGTGTTTGTACCACAGGGTGAAACTGCGCAACACGGCAACATGTTGGGAAAACATCTGCCGAGCAACAGCGTGTCTCGATTTTTGTGATTGGTGGAGAGCACCAGAGCAGCAGGGGGGCGGGGCTTTCCGTCGTCGCTCACTTACTTTCGTTTTTACCCGTCGAAACTTGTGTCAGTCCTGTTTTTTGAACGAATACAAAACATATTTTCACCGACACACGGCTCTTCTGAACGCGAAATGGGGAGAATTTGTATTTTCTCGTTCCTCTTCGCAGTCATGGCGACCGCTATGGCCAAAGATTGTGAGTAATTGTCTTGTTTTTGTACATTATACTTCCGTGTAATGGACCGCTCTCTGCTCATATCTGATCTTTGTGTTCGAAAACGTCCATAACACTCCTGTCGGTCAGGTTAATAATAATAATAGTAATAATTAAAACAGCAGTGTCGTAGCCATGTGTATGTTCATCTTCTTTATGTCTGAGGTGTTTTCCTTCTATGTGTATTTCTTTCAGCTTCCGCCAAGGTTCAGCTGTACAGCCGTGAGCCTGGGTTCTTTGAAATGAAAAACCACCTGGTCTGCCATGTGAGCGACTTCTACCCTCCAGAAATCAGCATCGAGCTGCTGAAAGGAGGAGAGAAGATCCCTGGAGCTCAGCAGACCGATCTGGCCTTTGAGAGTAACTGGCATTACCATCTGACCAAGACTGTGGCCTTCACCCCGAAGAAGGGAGAGCGGTACAGCTGCATGGTCACACACATGGGGCAGGCCAAGACCTACATGTGGGGTATGTATGTCTGTCTGACTGTCTCTCTCTCTCTCCAGCTGTCTTGTGTGTTTTATGGTCTCTGATTTATTTCTCTTCCCCCTCACAGAGCCTGATATGTAAGCTGCTCCCTGAGGCTCCTGTAGGTATATTATTGATTATCTTTATTTCTATAATATCAGTTTAATAATCAGATGTGTTTCTTTACTAACTTGTTGCGCAATTGCTTCCTGCAGGTGTGCTGTATATCATCCCTCTGCCTGCTGTCTATCATCCCTCTGTTTGCTGTGGTGGTGGATTTGTTTGTATGACAATTACATTCAAGCTCTTTTCAATTCTATACATGACCTCTGGGTTTGAAAACTTGTTTCCATCAAGAATGTTCTTTAAAGAGAGCGTCTCAAAAATGTTAAATCATCATTTTTGAAATTCTAGAATAGGATTTCAAAAATGATGATTGGAGCAATAATTTTCTAAAGTCAGATCAAATATTAATTTCAGTAATCAAATGTGATGAATGTTTATTTGTCATGCCTCGGTTCTCCAAACATATAAATGTGCTTGTGCTGGTCGTCAGGGAAACTCCAGGTTGACCAGTGCAATAAGCTTGACTCTGTGTCAGTCAAACTGTTATAACATAATGTCAATGTAAAAGTTTCAGTGTGTCTCCTGCAACTTTGATGTATCAGACAGAACTGCGATTTCAATTGTGTTGAAATGGAAACAATAATAAAGGTAAACATGTGATCAAGTTTGGTGGGACTGAAATAAAAGAAACAAGAGCAACAAATCAAGATTGACCACAAATTAGAGCAGGACAAAGAAAAGTGCACAGAGGAGAGGAAGCAGTGGTGAAGTGGAGAGAACAAACAACCTTCACCCTAAGATGTATGTTTCAATACATCATTCATAGAAATATAGAAATCAATCATTTAATGAATTATAGATCTGCTATATTTTTTTCTTTAAGTTAAATTAAAGGTTAAATTAAGATTTTTAAAGATTTAAATTTTGTTCTGTCTTCAACATCAGCATCAGATGACCAGAGGGGAGGAGCTTCTGTAAGTGAGTCAGTCAACCGGCCAGAGGCAGAAACCCTCTCACAGGTCACAGACGGTCCACTGATTTGGCTCCGTACAATTCAACCTGGACAATAAACAAATCCCGTTCATTAAATGTGGAAACAGTAAGTCCCTAAAAACGACTAGAATATCTGCAGAGAAGATATTCAGAGATGGATCAATGTTCACAATTGCCAATTTCTTTATTAGGTAACTTAAGCAGCCACTTACAATGAAATCAGTCAGTTAAGACAAAGCACAAAAGAACAACCGTTAACATAAACAAAAGGGTAAAAACAGGATTAGAACATACTTGGAGCAATGTGGAGAAGTGTGTAGATCATCATCTGAGATCATTTACCAGTGGCTCTGAAGTTACATATATGTGACAACAATCTGATACATGACAAATAACATGGAGATGAAGGAAGATTCTAGAAGAATAGATGAAACCATACGTTAGTAGTATAACAGAGGAGTGTTCTCTGGCCTCAGGTCACAGGTCACCTCTGTATAATCCCACTGGAAGTTCCTATTGCACACTCCGCCATTGGTGGAGGAGGAATCTCTCCTGCCTCTCCAGAGATTTCCTCCCTTTTTTTTCATAAATTAAGGTTTTCTCTGGAGTTTCCCTTCGTCTTCCTCGTGGCCTGTACAGCCCTTTATGTGATATTGGACAATAGAAATAAACTTGCCTTGGCTTATCAGCCCCCCTGGTGAGCCTTGGAGGAGGTAGTAAAGGGATATAAACAGAATCATCTACAGCAAGAGCAATAAACCCAGTTGAACCCACTACCTTCAGTCCAATCCACACCGGCCCTTTGATTCACCTTAGACAGCCGAGGTCATAAACCTAAAACCACATCAATAAGCCACGAAAACAAGAAACAACCAAAAGAATTAGATGTTTAATAATAATAACAGTATGACATTTCCTCTCTAAGCTTCAGTGATTATAAGAGAAGTCCTGTTTTATTGCTTTAACTTAACATCCATCACCAAACAACAGGACCAGTGCTAAATCATCTCACACACACACACGTTACTAATTTACAGCTGACTAAACAATCTGCAGCTCTGCATTCTGCCATAAGAGAGAGAGTGAGACATCTACAAAGAGCTCAGGGGAAAAGAGACGCGCACTCGTCTGAGAAACTGAAGGGATTGTGATGGAGGGGTTTGATTGGAGTTGCTGCAACAGCGCTGAAGGTCAAAATAAAGTCAATCACCCTACAGGGAGAGAGAGGGGGGGGGGGAGAGAGGGAGACAGAGAGAGGTCACTTAGATATCACACCTAAACTTCCTGTGACATTAGATTTGTGGACACTAACAGTTGTAACAATATGAGGTAGAGTGCTGAGGTGAACTCACGAGGCTGAACTCTGCATCCAGTTACATGTTTGACTCTGTAAGAAAAGGAAAGTGTCAGTCATCTCTTCCCTCTCCTCTGGCTTTAATCACAGGCGGCACAAAGCTGCCCGACCGGCTGAGCCTCATATTTGCCGTCACAATAAAATGATTGCTTCTTATTCAAACAACAAGTACACACAGTATCTCTGTGTGTGTGTGTCTGTGCTAATGTCAGCTCTGTCTTCTTCTGTGTGTTGAGTCTCATATCTCACCCCAGGCGTAGGACTTGGTCTTCGTTCCGTGTGTGACCTTGCAGGTGTACTTCTCTCCGTCCTGGGGTGTGAAGTTTGCGTTCCTGGTCAGGTAGAAGTGCCAGTCCCTCCCAAAGGCCAGGTCGGTCTGATTGGCTGGAAAGATCTCCTTCTCGCCATTCATCAGCTGGATGGTGATGTCTGGAGGGTGGAAGCCGCTCACGTGGCAGATCAGGGTGTTGGCTTCGTTGAACGCACCTGGGCCTTGACTGTACACCGCAACCACGGGCGCAGCTGCAGGAGAGGGGAGGAGACAACATGTTGGCATGGCCACAACAACCAGGAAACTGGAGGGGAATTCCACCATTTTAAAACCGAAAGGACAAAGACTTCAATCCAATATTCCTGACTAACAAACAACTCTGACTCACTACAGATGCATCATGGTTCTTACATTTGTTTCGTTCGCTCATTACCAACGAAAACAATTTCACCAATTTCATCTCAAAACGATCATAGTGTGTTTATCTATATTTACAGAGTTTTACATTTTATATCAGCACAATAACAAATAACTGAGTGAATTCAAACAGCATCAAATCTGAAATATTAACGACGACGAGTTCACAACAACAGAAACAATCTGTATCAAAGTCAACATCATGTAAAAAAGTGAAAAGTGAAATATGTATCTATTATATTCTTCTATTTAAAGTTTCTTCTGTACTCTTTCTTGGTTTATAATACAGGTGTAAAGTTTATTCTCATCTTTAACTATTACAACGCAGTAAAAACTGTTGTCGTCCCTTTGCTGTGCTCAGTAATGGTCGTACTGAAGGAAGCCAGTGGGGGCGCTGTTGCAATGCACTGAGTACAGTGATTACAGGAAATCGAAACTAGATTCTAATGACTTCGGGGAATTCCAGGTATTAAATGTGTTAATTCTCTCCTACAAACAGAAGATTGTTATCTATATGAAGGCTGTAAACATCAAACTGCCTTCATTAATCTGTGTCATCTTGTTATTTCAGACAAAGAAAAGCTGTTTTGACGCAAGCATTATTTAGTCAAATCAAAGGAATAAGGTGTTTAATATAAATATATACTTACTTGTTTTGGGCTCCACGGAGCAGTAAAGTGCTGCCAGGCCCAGCAGGGTAAAGGCGAGCTTCATTTTGTTGTGTCGTAGTTGCTGGATGGAGACAAGTAAGATGTCGGTGGTGAACTAAAGTGAAAGCAGTTTGGCGAGTTGAATAAAAACAGTCAGCAGGCCCCGCCCACAACACCGGCAAGACCTGTCACTCAAATGCAGAAACTTGTGGATGATAAAGTCAGAACAAAATAAACAATTCTTAATTAAACCTTACATTTACCTGGAAGGGGAAAAAAATATCAATAATTAAAAAAATAATAATTAATACCAATTAATATTTGATTAAAAGTACCTTTTTACTAATGTTTCTTCCATCAGTAAAATCTTTGTAGCGTGTCGCTGAAAAAATGCTTTGTGCTTGTTCAGGACTGACAAAAGCGAGGCCGAGTGAAAACAAAAGTAAATCTCCACCAATCACAAAACTGTTGAGAAACTGTTGCTCGGCAGATGTTTTCCCAACATGTTGCCGTGTTGCGCAGTTTTCACGTGATGGACACACAAAGAGGAAGTCATAATGTCGTCTTTATTCCATCTAAAAAACAAATAACTGCTACTACTCAGACTCTGCCCTGTTGTTTACAGCTGAGTTTTCACCTGATTAGGTGGAGACACTTTGACACTCACACTCTCACTCGCTCACTCACTCACTCGCTCACTCTCACACACACACACACACACACACACACACACACACACACACACCCACTTGCTCACACACACACTCGCCCGACCACTCACTCACTCACTCACTCTCTCACACACACACACACACACACACACACACACTCTGGGTTCATTCATTCGTTTTTCTTGTGAAGCTGAAGCCTTACCGTAAGCTATTCACAATAAAAGCATTTTAGAAGCAAATGGAGCAAAATGAGCGAGATGTGAGTAGAGGAGAGTTTAAAGGTCAGCTGATTCTTTATTAGTACATAGGCTGAAACATCAGACTTCATATAGGGAAACATGCATCATACATCAACATATAGAGATAAATATTCTGATAAACACATTTATCATATAGAGCTTATTTACACTGAGGCACAACAGCTTTTATTTTAAAAATCTGGCCACAGTTTGTTTATGTCTATGATAAACTCTCGTACATGTTCGTCTGAGGACCAGTCTGGGCTTCAAACCGCAGGTTGAACCACCAATAATAAATATTCAATATTTTAGCATTACAGGCTCCGCCCATTTCCACCTCAGTACAGTGCTCATGCTCATGTGTGTTAGCATTCATGCTAACTCTGTACCATGCAACTAATATCACGTAATAAGGGCTCATGCTAAGGTGTTAGCATGGAGCTAGCCTCACTGTTTAAAGAAGCCCACTGCGCCCCTCTGTGATCAACACACACACATTACAACCTTTGACGTGACGAGCGTTAGCATGCAAAGCAAAGTACCACATGATGACGTAATGATTTAAAAGTGTGACATCATGCAAAACCTCAAACATCGAAACTTTATTAATAAAGCAAATCACGGAACAGACAAAATCTGACCTGTCTGTCTGTCTGTCTGTCTGTCTGTCTGTCTGTCTGTCTGTCTGTCTGTCTGCCTGCCTGTCTGCCTGCCTGCCTGCCTGCCTGCCTGCCTGTCTGTGTGCCTGTCTCACAGCACCATGGTGGGTATATGGTGTATGAGTGAGGCGGGGTGTGGTACGGTGGTGAGTTGAGGGTGAGGAGGAGGAGAGTGAGCTCCATGCAGACCTCCTCCTCCTCCTCCTCCTGCTCCTCCTCCTCCCACCACCACCGATCCTGCTCCAGACGCTAAGGCCTCGGCGGATGGTCGGTGGCGGGCGCTCTTCTGATGCGCCCTCAGCCCGGCGAGCTGCGAGTAGGCGGACTGGCAGACGTGGCACTTGTAGGGTCGCTCTCCGGTGTGCAGACGCACGTGGTTCCTCAGCGTGGACGACTGGCTGAAGCGCCGGTTACAGAAACGACACACAAACGGTTTGTCCAGCGTGTGGATGCGCATGTGCGAGCGCAGGTTACTGCGAGAGTTAAAGCCGCGGTGACAGATGACGCAGCGCATGCGACCCACGCTGGAGGAGGAGGAGGAGGAGGAGGAAGAGGAGGAGGAAGAGGACGAGCCGTCACAGGGGTGAAACTCATCTGTGAGGAGGAGGAGAGAGAGACAGAGAGAGAGAGAGAGAGACAGAGGGACAGAAAGACAGGTATCAGGAGGAGTAAAAAGATCTGCAAGTCAGACAGACGGACAGGAGGGCAGACAGTTCTGCTTCACCTTTTGCTTTATGGATCAGTTACAGAGATCAATAATCATGTCTCTTACCCGTCTTGGTCTTCTTGTTCTGTTCTTCGTCTATTCCAGGAACTCCAGGGATTCCAAGGAAGGTGTTATGAGAGTTTCCATACCAGACCAGCAGCTCCTGATCAGGAGGGATCGTCTGAGGACCACAGTCAGAAGGCCAAAAGGTCAGAGGGGCAAAGGGTCAAGTGGTCAAGTGGTCAAAGGGTCAAGGGGTCAAAGGTCAGAAGGTCCGGCCGCTCTCTCTCTGTAGCAGCTTCCAGCCAGCAGAGGGCGACACAAGCCTGAACAAATACTGAGACTGTGCTGAGCCCGGCAGGCAGACAGACAGATGGACAGAAAGGCAGACAGGCAGGCAGACACGCAGTGAGACAGACAGTGGGCGGTGTGTGGTGCGTTCACTGACCTCCACAGCTTTGTAAAAGATGCTGCTTCCGATCTGAACGACCTCCAGGTTCTGCTCCTGCTCATTCCTCGCACACTTGATGTATGTCATCCAGCTCCTCTGGTCCTCCTGACTCGCATCCACAAAGTACCGCACCGAGCCATCCTCGTTAAACACCTGAGAGACAGACGCCATCTTATATCTGATACTGTACGTCAAAGGATGAGGAGCGACAGGATGAAGGAGTGACAGGATGAAGGACACTCCTTCATCCTGGACCTCATGTTTTGTTCTTCTGACCAAGGAAAACATCAGGATCATTTTCTGTTCGTGCTTCACTTTATCTCCTCCACCATCACAGATTGGCCTCAAATCTGGTAAAGTTACACAAGTGCCTCACCACTTCAGCCTTCAGCCTGAACAAAAACACTTTAAGGGGAGATATAAATGAACGCCTACGAAGCGGACATAAACAAAGAGCATAACCCAGACTGTCCACTGAGCGGCGCTGTAGCACCGGACAAGGACTGGGATAGTTAGAGAGCAGAGAGGCAGAGCGGTAACCAGAGCTGCAGGTCTGCTCTCCTCTGGACCAGGCTGTTAGAAACCAGCAGAACTTCCCCAGTAAAGGTCAAAGGTCACATGGACACAAACACTGACATGAAAGAACTAAACACCTAAAGGAAACTTCCTGTAACACATCTGAGCTGAAGTTAGGACACTGATACATGTTTGGAGAGTTTCACTTTAGTTTCTGCTGATAAATCAAGACCGACTGAACCATCTTCACTCAGAATGTTCCAGATTTATGACTGCAGCTCTGCTGATACACACCAGGTATTATATGAGATACTGACTGGCAGAATGAGCTCAATCGAACAAAAAATATGTGGACAATGTGAAAGTGTCATCAAAGACATAGAGACACAGAGACAGAAAATAAAAACTGGACAAACATCAAACTCTATTTTGTATGACTGACAGCGTTCAGGACATGAAGCGTGGATCATTATTATATAAGCCGTTGTCTTGGTTACCTCCCACATCAGGTTGTTGTTCTTGTACAGGTCGACGTGTTCAGGTGAGACAAGTCGTCCGGTGAATGGACCCATTTCTGTCCCCGCCTTGATCCATGTCTTAGAGAAGATACCCAGACCCTCACCT
>NW_027466959.1:1665000-1685000 GCF_046128005.1 Genypterus blacodes
CACATGCACACACACACATTGAAAGACACGTGCACAGTCAAACAGACACAGTTTTCTCTCTCGCTCTCTGGACTTTCAGAATAAAAGCCCCTCATCTTATTTGGGCAGCAGATCAGACAAGCCTTAGTCAGTAAAATACAAAAAGTCACCAAATCTCCACTGAGCTTTATTTTGTGCACTTTGAAGTTGTGAATTGAAAATGTAGAATATGTTTAAGTTAAAATGAGGCGTGCAGCAGACTGAATGGGTGGATCCACATCAGGAGCTGCTGGTCACTAAGATCAGTGTGTGGGGATCCATGAAGCTCCACCAGTTTCAGGCCCGACACCTTCCTCACCCGTCCATCCGTCCTCACTCTGTCTCTGTCTCCCGTCTCCCCCAGGAGTGCTCTCGGTGTGTGTGTGTGTGTGTAGTTACAGTAATGTCTTTAATGACCGATGACATCAGGCCGGCAGTCAGACCATCTGTCTGCGCTCTGGGAACATGAATAAATAATAAATCCCACTTTCCATGTCAGGACACAAAGAGCAGCAGTGACATCACATCCTGTGACTTGGATCAGCCAATCAGCTATCAGCAGCATTTCACTAGGAACATTCCACTGTAATCTACAACAGAATCAAGGAATGGAACCATTTCACATAGACACTCCACTGTTCTGCTGAGATGTTGCTAGATGGTTGTTTGGGCATTTACAGGTGACCAGAAGCTTTTAGACGTTACAATGATCAGGGACTCCACAACCATCAGTGATCAACCACTGATCATTCAGCTTATTAAACACATTAGAATGAGCCAATATGGTTGCTAGGTGCTTTGTACAGTTCAGGCAGGAGGCCTGAGGTTGGGTCCAGGGTCCAAGGTCAGATGTCAACATGTTAGTATGTAACTAAACTTCTAGCTTCATGTAGAGGAGCTCTACAGGAGGAGACTTTAAGCCGTGTTCATGGATCCATAAGGGTCCAGTCAAAGACCTACAGACCTGAAGAGAAGCACAAACATCTACACAATGATACAACTTACAGAGGAACAGTGTTCAGAGGTGGAGGTCATGAATGTTTGGTGTTCTGGTGTTTAAGGTGCAAGACAGAAACAGCGACTCTGTATGCAGACAGACACAGTCAGAAAGAATGAGCCTGTTTATTAGCCCTCATGTTAATCATCATCTTCCTCTTGCTCTGCCACTGACAGTCTCGTGGCTCGGGTTCATACACAACTCTGTCAATAGAATCTAATAGAAAAATCTGTAGGTTACAGTTAGAAAAACAACAGAAACCATGAAACCAAAAGCCCCCCGTCACCTGTGAGGTGAGGCGGTGGGAGGAGTCAGATGTGAACAGGAGGGGGCGTGGCCTGTGGCTCCAGGCCTGCTGCTGGACCGACTGAGGGCTTTCTCACGTCTAAATATAAAACAAATGCATTTATATCTACCATGTTCAGAATGTCGCATTTAAATCCTCCACATTTCTAAAAAAATAATTTGCCCCAAACTTCATGAGAGGGGGCGGAGCTTCAGATTATGAGCTATGAAGCTGTGAAAAGGCCTTCAGACAGCTGGTCACTGGGTCAGACCCAGTCCAGGTCCAAACAGCAGTGGGACTCCCACCCGTCTTCAGACCAAAAGGCGGTGGTCCAGAAGTCTGTAGCCAAAATGGAAGAACTGGGAGGAACCACATCACCTACATACAGGAAGTGAAGAAGAAACTCTACAGAGATGGACTAAGTGACCAATCACCTCCTTGTGGTCAGAATATGGGTGGAGCCTCTGGGCCACCCTCCCCTCCTGTGCTGAGTGAAGCTCTCCTCGCCTGCCTCAGACTCTTCGTGCTAAATGCTAACAGGCGCTAGGAGTCTTCAACACGCCTGCCATGCTAACGTGCTAACGGTCCACGTGTTCTGGTCCAAAGACAGGTGTGTTGAAAAAAAATCAAAACTTGGGACAAATCCCGCTGGGGGGTGTTGACAGGGCGTTCCGGGCAGACAGACAGACGGGGAGGAGAGATAGACGGGGGAGGAGAGACAGGTGGGGGAGGAGAGACAGGTAGCCTAGCAGTCTTGAGAAAATAACACAGCTTCTCTTTGCAAACACGTGAATTAAACAACAATATATCATTTGAACAGGATAACAACGTACATTTAAACTGGAGAGCACCGCCAGAGTGGAAATATACAGAAACCACAAACTCAATAACAGATTTAAATAGAGCATCATCATCTTCCTCATCATCGTCAAACATACAAGCAGAATTAATATTCAACTAAACAACCGTCAAGGCAAGACTGAACCTCTCTGTGGGCCCACACGCTAACGCAGCTAACACACGCACACACACACACACCACTCTAACACAGTTAGCACGGCGCTAACACATTTAGCACGGAGCTAACACATTTAGCACGGAGCTAACACAGCGCTAACAGAGTCCATGATTTCATAGATCAGCTTCAAATGTTTTTGTGTTAAAAGTTAATCCACAGCACAAGCGCAGAAGTGAGTAACGACAGTAACGTGAGAGAGTCACGACTTTGAGGCGAAGGAGTCGGACCACAGAGAGGTCGGCCTTGACGAGACGCTAACACAAGTCCTGTTTTATTCATGGTGACATCGTAAAAATAAAGAATCACTGAAGATACGAGAATAAGAACCATCATCAACCAAAGGAACACACGGGGCGTCATCACACCTCCAGATGGCGCTAACAGGTCAAATAAAACAGCTTTGCTCCGACGCTAAAACGGGACATTTCCATCTGACGCTATTAAAACATTTCTACGCCAAAATAAAAAGAACAACTGAGAGTCGACGCATAAACACAAGCATCATCATCGTCGTCATCATCATCATCATCGTCGTCTGATTCTCTTATCAAGACTGCTAAGCTTCACGCCACTTTACTGGAAAACACAACTAAAAATATAGATTATACTGGATTTTTGTTCAAAGCCACACTGATACATCTTTAAGTTCAAGTTTGATAAAAAACAAAAGAAAAACCGCATCGGAGAGAGACTGTCCGAAAAATTATCTGCTCGACAAAATATCGACTCTGTAGGTTAAAAAACAGAAAGAAAAGAGTTCGTGATTTTTCCGTTAATCCTTAGTTTGTTTTTTCTCTACAAAAGGAAGGAGGAAGCGGCAGAGCGTTGCTAGGGAACCCCGATTCAGTTGCCGCCGACGACCATCATGGGCCTGGCCGGGGAGGGAGGAGCCTCTAGTGGTCCTGCGGAGAGAAGAGAGGACATCGAGTCAAATCGGCAGGCACAGCAGGAACATGAGGGGCCAGGGGACCTAAACGGAGGTCCAGGTTCATGTGAGCGGCTGGAGAGTGTCGCCTCCGAAGCAGGAGACACTGACGCACATCGCCGCAGCCCACCCTCATCTCTGTGTGTGTGTGTGTGTGTGTGTGTGTGTGTGTGTGTGTGTGTGTGTGTGTGTGTGTGTGTGTGTGTGTGTGTGTGTGTGTGTGTGTGTGTGCGCGCGCACCTGTATCTGGGCGGCGTTCCACAGGTAGGGCTGCTGTCTGTAGTATTCTGCTAACGCTGCAGTGTAGTCTGGCGCTGAACTCTGCTGAGACGACTGACCTACACACACACACACACGAGCACAGTTAGAAAGACAGAAGCAGACAGACAGAAAGTGACAGACAGGCAGGCAGGCAGGTGTCTTACTCTGTTTCTTGTAGTAGTCTTCCCAGGCCTTACTGTAGTCCGTCATCAGGCTCTGAGGTTGGTTCTGCTGACCTACACACACACACACACACGTAGCAGCAGCGTAAACTTAACAGCGAGAAGGTCGACTGGTGATGGTGGGGATAGAGAGTGTGTGTGTGTGTGTGTGTGTGGTTAGGTTAGTGTGACTCCAGACAGTGGTGGAGTGTTTTCATCTGATCTCTGCTGAGTTCTCACACTGATCAGAAGTCATAAAGACAAAAGGCTCCAGCTGTTTAACTTCACTGATAACTCCTCCCTCTGTGTTGTTAGCGTGTGTATGTGTCTGTGGTTACCTAGCTTCTTATAGTACTGCTCCCATGCTTTAGAGTAATCCATCTGTCCTGTCTGAGCCATACTGTGACCTACACACACATACACACACCTGTTTAATGGCAAATTACACTGACACTGTATGAGCTCTGTGTGTGCGAGTGTGTGTGTGCATGCGTGTGAGTGTGTCAAGCGTGTGTGTGAGTGTATGTGTGTGTTACCAGGGTCCTGCTGTCCAGGGTTCTGCCAGCTTGTCTGGTACGTGTTTCCCCAAACTCCAGTCAGGAAGGTTTGACCGCTGCCACAGCTGCACACGGCAAAGCAGAAGATCAGTCAGAACACACACACACACACACACAAGGTGATCATGGTCACCAAAGCTTCTAGGGAAGGTGATGATGATTGCAGAGAAGGATGTTCTAGAGGACACACATTACTGACAGCTGTGTTAGTTATTGTGTGTGTGTGTGTGTGTGTGTGTGTCTTACTTCTGGTGAGTAGCAGGACCCTGAGCGAAGGGACTGAAGCCAAACCCTCCGTTGCTCATAATACCTGAACCCTGCAGAGGTAAGGACTTCATTTAGTAACCAAACATGGAGGGGAGCAGTCCAACATTTGTATGGAGGTGCATTTGTTTTGCGTACCCCGATCTTGTCATCGATGAGCTGGCGGGCGAGGTCCATCTGCTGGGCGGTGCCTCTGATGGTGAAGACCCGGGTGTTTGGGTCGGTAGAGGGGGGCGGGTTCCTCTGCAGCTCAACGTGAGCCCCAGACTGCTGGTTGATGCTCTTGATGGTTTCCCCGCCTGCAAACAAACACACACAGCGCCATGTAGTAACGTCCAATCAGCTGCTTTATGTTGTTACACACTATTGTTTGGAGGATCAATGAATGACGTCAGGACATGAGGTGATTTCATTGCCGTCTACTTGACTTCTGTCCCTCAGTCTCTCCTCTGGACCCCACAGCTGCAGGCCATCTCCCCTCGCACTGAGCCCTGCAGTGTCTCACATCATTAAGTCCTCATATTCTATATCGCATTCCAATCAGTGTACAGCATCCAAAATGGCCGCCACGTATCTGAACTCCCTCATTTAGGTTTAAGCTCCCTCACTCTGCTCTGCCACCACCAGGCCCTAAGTCTCCAACCAGCCGCTCCTCCCTTGTGGTCCCCGGGTGGCCCAATGAGTCACCAAACTCCATCTATGAGCTTAAGGGAGAATCTGGTCTGAACTAGGAGGACCTTTGTATCTTCTGCTTTGTGGAGATGTTCCTGTCAGACTTGCCTCCATTACATCATCAGGCTGCAGCTCGTGTTCCTACACCCACATCATCTCCAGTAGACAACTGTAGCCCCCTCCCCCTCCCTCTTCCACCCCCTCCCCCTCGTGCAGCTCAGACTACTGAGGTCATTAACCCATTGTTAACCAAATGAAGAGCCCATTAGAGGAGGAGGCTTTTAGAGCAGGTAGCCTCTCTGCTCTCTGCATGGCTTTATGTCAAACCTCATGTTTATATCTTTTAAAACCTCTGTGTGTCATTTGTTTGTTTGCATTCAGTTTTCCATGCATGTTTGATCTCTATCTTGAATCGTTGTGTTTTTATCTTTCACACTTTTCTGATGTTATGTTATGGTTTCATTACAGAGAAATCATGAATTACAACTAAGCAGGGAATTAACTGATGAAGATTTACTGTGAATGTGTGTGTGGCCTTTCATAATGGCTGGAAGCTTTACCTCAATTAGTCAGGATATTATACAACACAATGCGGGGACAAACAATAGAGCACCAGACACAAGCACACACACTCTCACACACACACAGAAGCACCATATGGCTCTAAACACTCAACACTTGACATTTCTGTTGCTCTGCTGCTTTTATTTAGGATGCTGTTGCCTGACCTTCTTGACCTCACACACACGCACACGCACATGCACACACATGTTAGAGATCAGAGATATTCTGTAGTAAATCAGTGTCCTCACCTTTGCCAATGACGAGACCGCATTTATCAGCAGGAATGGTGTAGGTCACTTCCTGTAGGGGGCCAGGAGAGCCCATGGTCCAGTCACTGCGACCTCTGACCCTGCTCCCCCGCAGGGCAGAGCCAAACCCGTCCCGCTCCTTCACACACACATAGAGAGAGAGACAGATTATGAGGATGAAAAACACTGTTTGCATGTGTGTGTGTTTGTTTAAGTGTGTTATTTGTGTACCTGTGCAGTCTGGATGAGGTCGTTGATGAGGTGGACAGCATGCTGACAGCGGTCAGGCTGACCCATTACCATGGCAACACGTTCTGGGCTGATGCCATCATCTGAAAGAGATAAAAAAAAGAGGTCAAAGGTGAAAAATGGGTCAACACCAATCTGATGTAAACTGATTCAGTGTGACTGAGCTGCTCTAACCTGGATTTACTTTCAACTGACCTGCTTTAAACTGGATTCGGACTCCAGCATCATTCTGTATCTTCTTGATCATTTCTCCGTTCCTGCCAATTACGATGCCAACAGCAAACCGAGGAACAGGAACCTGGGAGGGAGAGGATTTTGGGTAAAAGCTTGTCTGATACTGTGTGTGTGTGTGTGTGTTTGCGTGTGTGTGTGTATCGTACATCCAGACTGGTTCCTCCCAGGCGGGCAGTGAAGTCGTTGCGTCCAGCTCTGAAGTCTCCGTCCTTCTCCCTGATCACCTCCAGCACCAGCTCCCTCGCTGCCTGCAGAAGGAAAAGGAGGAACACAGCACCTTTAACTCACCTCCTCCACGCCCACACACACATACAGGAAACACTTCATTCAACCACTCATCTGATGGTCACATTCATGCTCATTAAGGTGTTCAGAGCTTGTGAATGTGACCATCAGGTAAAGTTTCACTTCCTCTTCCGTCCTCTATGCTGCGCTGAGTCATGTGTCAACTGGTCGAATGTTTGAAGAAAAAAAAAAACGAAAGACATTTGCGTTGCACTATGCAAATCAAAATAATGAAATTGTCGACATGTACGATGTCTGAAGGTCTCCATGGGCCCTACATCACTGTAAGATGTACGGCCCATGCACACACTGAGTCACATGGACACAAGCAAAGGAGAAAGTGTAAATCATCAACCTCAGAATGGGGAAAGAAAAAAAACCTTAAAGACACAACATGATGAAGTTTAATACGTGTACTTGATAACAGATGTCACTTCACTCATCAATCAGCTAATGTGTGTGTGTGTGTGTGTGTGTGTTTATACCTGAATTTTATACGGATCTCCAGAGATTCGCAGAGGTTTATCGGCTCCTGTTGGCATCGGACCATCCTGGATCATCATCATCTTCACCCCTGCACGCTCCTGACACACACACACACACACACACTCAAAACTGACTAAGATGTTCTGTAGTGTCAGTGATGATGATCTGGGTTTACAGCCTAGTCTCATCAGCATGAGAGTGGAATACTGCTCATCAAATTTGTGGATGCATGTAAATTAAAGAATATTGGACCCAGTACAGAGCCCTGTGGAACACCGGACCAGTTGGTATCAATTAGTTAGGTGAGAAGCATCAGAAGTGTACCTGCAGCTGTTTGATGGTGTCCCCTCCTCGGCCAATCACCAGCCCCACCTTACTAGCAGGGATCAGCATTTCCTGGACAGAGGCCCCACCCTCCCCATCACCATGGAAACCTGGACCATTTCTACAACGCTCCACAATCTGGACCAGAAGCCGCTTTGCCTGTCTGTAAACACACACACGGTTTGAGCAGTGACAACACATCGTCAGGTAGAAGAGGGGTCAGATGAATATGGTAGGAAGTAGAAACTCACTCGATGCTCTCTGGAGTTCCAGTGAGGGAACATGGCCGCTCCATGAGACCTCCACTGTCTGCTCACACACAAACAGACACATATACAAGTTTTTTAAAATGTAACACTAGAACAGTTGCAATCAGGTAGATAGAGAGAGAAATACAGGCAGACAGGAAGTCAGACACAGACAAACTCACCAGAAGCTATCTGGATTTTGCAGCCTGACTCCAACTGGATCCTGGTGATCTGTTCTCCTCCTCTGCCAATGACTGAAGGGTGGACAAGAGAGGAAACAAGGAGAGGAAACAAGGAGTGGAGACAATGAGCTTGCTTTTACCATGCTTAACATGACCTGAGCACACTGTGCTGGTTTGCTGGCTTTAAGTTAAACCTTCACCAAAACTGTTATTCACTGAAATCTGATTGGCCAAAACCTGCACACATGTTCATCACAGCACAGAGGTTAGAGGTCAAATGTTGTACTTACTGAAGCCGACCATCCTATCAGGGACTTTGTAATCTTCTGTGATTACCCTGCAATACGCACGCACACAGGCAAGCAAACACGCACACACGCACACAGGCAAGCAAACACACGCGCACACACACACACACCCCCCTGTTAATATCGTGGTCACATGTGTGTCAATAAGTGATTATGTTGATTCAGACTGCAGGCCTACAGATCTATAACACTTTTCTATCCCGGCGTGTGTGTGTGTGTGTGTGTTACCTCTGATGGCTCATGGCAGTTAGCTGGTTACCTGCTGAGAAAGAGAGAGAGAGAAACACATTAGACGCAAACATCCAATCACTGTTTCATTTGGCTGCGTCGTCATGACAACAGAAACACAAAGACGAGTCAGAGGTCGACACTGAGTTCAGACACATGCGGGTGTGTTCAGGTTTATTCTGCTGGCGACGGCTCGACCGCTGCGTCGCACCCGGGCCCCACAGACACAAAAGGGAAGTGAGGTGTGTTTCCTTCACATGACCTCCACACCAGCAGGGGGCATAGTTTCCTTTTCGCAAAGCGAAAGCAATGAGCAAAGTTATTGTTCATAAACTGGTGTTCATTTTAAATTTTGTTGAAGTTCTAACAAAGGGTTTTCTTTGACACGATTAGATAATCAATCGGTAGAGGTAACACTTTTCAATATATGAAATGCTTGCACCGAAAAATGATTGGTAATTGTTTATATATGTGGACAGCAATTTTAGTTAAAACAACTGCAGCAAAGGTCAAATGAATTGTGGTGTGACAGGATGTAGTGTAGATACAAATCCCGCCTCCTGGGGTGAAGAACAAGATAAAATTCATATCACATCAAACATCGAAGCTCTGTAAAGTTCTATTATGTGTTTGAAATGGCTAAGTGTTAACAGGTATGTTCCCATACGAAGCCAGAGCCTCCTGTCAGTCTGTGGCACTGTGCTGCAGAATACGGGATCATCAGAAAGGTAAACAGAAGGAACACGCTGCGGAACATGCAAAACATTATTATAAATACAGTAAACATCATGGGACAGGTTTGTTTTTTTCTGATGGGAAGTCGCACGCAGCTCAGGTCCTTATTCAGACTAAACTCAGAAACCTGGATCAAGTCGTCTTTAGATCATAAAGGATCAGAGGACACAAACCAGATCATGTTGGAGTTTTCTGTGGCATTCAGGACACAAGAAGATGGAAACATGACGTTTGGGTTCGAGCTCTTGTTTCTTTACAAACTTCTCGTTTGAGGGTACTGAGAATTAAACCACACTTCCTGCTCACCTTTCAAAATAAAACCTTTTAAAATAATGGATTTGGATCCTAAAATAATACCACGCCTTTCCTGTGAAAAACAACAGGAAGTCTTTCCTCACCTCCGTCCTCTCCTGCTCGTTTCTGACCAGAGAAATAAAGCGACGGCTCGACATTCCCTGAGGAGCTGTTCAGGTGAGACATGGAGTCACCTCCCATCTTCACTGCCATCTGAGAGAGAGAGACAGAGGGGGAGAGAGAGACAGCGAGAGAGACAGAGAGACAGAGACAGAGAGGGAGAGAGAGAGACAGACAGATTGAGACAGGACTCTGGCACAAGCATCTGGTGTTTTCACAGAGTGAATAGCACAAGGTCACCTTCACTGGAGCACACACACTAATGCAACACACACAAATACACACCAACACAATACACACTCAGATAAAGGGCAGGCAGGGAAGAACCTTTGACTCTGAGACACAGAGAAGAAGAGAGTAGCAGGTTCCTGATTCAGCTGTGAGCCCTTACACACACACACACAGGATTCTAATGTAAACTGGACTTCATTCAGATTCATAATCATGAATCAGAGTGACTTCACTGTGAAACTGATTCCAAACATGTTTCATATCATATCTCACTCATAGCTGAACTGATAACTAAAGTTTAAACCAATGTGAATGTAAATACCAGATCAAGACCAATACTAGACCTGAGCCTGAACAAATGCCTGAACAACCAGGCCTGCACCAAGACCTGCACCAACACCAAGACCTGCTGCAAGACCTGAGGCCTGGACTATGAAGCCAGATTCAAGGGTTATTTAGTCGAGTTCAGGCTCCAGTCTGATGTTTCCATGTCATGAAGCTGCTTCACTTCTGATCTCTCTCTGTCGCCACGGATACTTATGCCGCACAGCTAGCCTGGTCCAGAGCAGCAGATGTTGAGCTTAGTGGGTCAGGAATATAAAGCTCCGCCTTTGTAAAACAATATCACCGTACCTGCAGGATCTCACACACACACACACACACACACACACACACACACACACACACACACACACACACACACACACACACACACACACACACACACACACACACACACACACACACACACACACACACACACACACACACACACACACACACACACACACACCTCTGATTTGCAACATGTATCTGCACGAGAGCCCCCGCCCCTTTCTATGGGAGCGCACATGCCGACCCATTAAGATGGCCGCCGTTGACAAAGTCTGTTGATTACGACGTCCTGATATGGATTAGGCCAGATTGCAGGTTTAGATTTTGTCAAACCAGTTCACACGTTAAACAAGGCAGAGGTCTGCTGAGCTTCCTTCATACTACAGGACCTGCAACAGGACCTAGACCAGCACAAAAACACCAGACTGAGACCTGCAGCAGAATCTTCTCCTCCTGGGCCAAAGTGACAAATACAAGGACACTTCACTTCTACTTTGGGTGCAATGTGGGCTTCAAACCAGCGGCAAAGAAAGAGCAGCAGCAACAAACGATGAGGGAAAGTGCAGAATTAGTGTTAATAAGTGCTAACATGATGCTAACAAACTAGCAGCTATGCTAGGCTACCTACAGGTCAGATAGCTAGGATGAGTTGTGATGTCAAAGTCATAGTCAATGCACACAGTCCACTAGCATTATGCTAACACAAGCAGCTAAACTCAGTTTGAACTCTGTGTAGGTATGAAAATGATCTTCGTCCACAAGGCGACGCCTGTAAACAAATGGTTTCGCTCCTGCTGGCGTGCAGGCAACAGTCTGGCACAGACAGGCGCCGCTCCCTCCTGGTCCAACATGGCGGCTCTCTGCAAGGCCGATCACGGCACTGAACTGGTCACCGTCCACACGGCAGCAGCTGTGATCGTAAAGCCTTTGGTCTTTGTGCTCGTGTGGGACATGAAGATCATTTTAACACCAAACAAGGCAACAACTGTGACTCTCGCTGTTACTCCTGACGGGTCACCGTGCCTCCCGACGGGTGGTCCACATGCACAGACTCAACTGAGTGTGTGTGGCTCTTAGAGTGAACATGATCCCAGAGGAGGCCTACCAATGAGGAAACGCACACAGAGGCAAAAGACGGTGATGAACAGCAGCACCACGTCACAAATGAACAGAGAACCAAACGTTCTCTGGTGTTGTGACTCCAAATTGGTTCTCCAGCTGCATAGTGCTGCCACTGGTTGACCAAAGCATCGGGCTGACAACAGACACTACTATGGGTGAAGAAGCATGAGAAACATCACGATGCACGAGGAGGCTGCTAGGTGCAAAACAAACAATAGCTAGTGTTCACATGCTAGCTAATGCTATAGTTAGCTAGCATTAATGCTAAGCTGAATAAAGTAAGTTGGAGGACAGACGATTGTAAAGACGCAAACAACTGTGACTGCTTCAAACACGGAGACGTGACGGAGACGAGGGATATGACTCATATGACTGAAGAATAACACAGCGCCCAGCCAGAGGGGATGTCGCAATAGCGGCAATGTAGGCTCTGAAGTGTGTGTGTGTGTGTGTGTGTGTGTTGTCGGACCGGGCGTATTGATCTGTATATTTGATCTATATATCTTGATTGATTAGCCCTCAGGTCTTGCGTTCTCTGCACTGCTTGGGTGCTGAGTGAGGAGGAGGAGCTGATCTGGCGTCTTCTTTCTTCATTTACACTTTCTTTGGTTTGATCTGAATCCATATCACAGTTTGTGGGTCTGAGTGAGTCGTGGTCTTTACTCCAGTTTGTTGTTAGAATGATCTTCATGTCCGACACGAGCACAGAGCCCAAAGGCTTCACAATCACAGCTGCTGTGTGGACGGTGACCAGCAGAGAGCCGCCATGTTGGATCAGGACGGAGCGGCGTCGGTCTGTACCCGACTGTTACCTGGACGCCAGCGGGAGGGAAACCATGCATTTACAGGCGTCGCCGTGTAGACAGGCGGAGGAAACGCCAAGACAAAGACCGTTTCCATGCGTACACAGAGTTTACCTGGACTGCTGTGGATGTTGCTTTACTTGCAGTCGCCATCTTGTATTCTTGGCTCCATGCAACCATAAAGAATGTTGCCACATTAAACAGAATCAGAACACATATACAGGAAATATTGGATCGACCTGCTTTAGACACACCGATATGTGTGTGTGAGTGTGTGTGTGTGTGTATTTTGATGTTTCCAATATGGCTGCAGACACAGGGGTCATGTGACGTGGTGACACAGGTCAAACACCTGCAGCTCACCTCATTCCAAAATCAATCAAAATCTGAAAACACGGCCTCAGACACTGTTCTCATCCAAACACCTGTCTGTCTACCTGTCTGTCTCTCTACCTGCTGGTCCGTGTCTTAATCTCTCTGTAGCCATGCGTGTTTCTGTCTGTCTCTAATGGTCTTTCTCTGTCCATTCAGAGCTACACACGGCTTAATCTGTCTCGCTGCCTGTCTGTCTGTCCATTGGAAGCAGACACAGCTCCTGCCTGTCTGTCTTTCTGTATCCATATGAAGAAGACACAGTTACGGCTTCTCCCTCTGCTTATCTGTCTGTCCATAAGAGCCGGACCGGCCTCCTGTCTTTCACCCCGTGCCTGTCTGTCTCTCTGTAAATGGCTGTGTGTGTGTGTGTTGCATAACAGCAGCCTACTTCCAGTCTAACTTACAGTTAACAGCCTGTGTGGGGGTCTGTCTGTCTTACTCTTTACGGGGGTGTCCCTGTGTGTGTGTGCCGGTCTTCTCGGTTCGGGTTCGAACCTGCGCACACTAACAGGTTGCCTGTCTGTCTCTCTGACTGCCTGGGTGACACGTGTGGCCAAACTTGTGTCTCTCTCTCTGTCCGCTGCCTGTGCGCTCCGCTCGGCCTGACAGCTGCGCGAAGTCCCGAAAAACTGTGGGACGGAGTTTAGCGGGAGTTTACGGGGCTGTCAGACCGGAAAAAGTGTGCAAAACCGGACATAAGTCACACACTCAACTCGGTTAGCTAGTTAGCATGCTAGTGTAGGTGTGTGTGTGCGCGCGCGTGTGTATGTGTGTGTGTAAGTTAAGTTAGGAGTAGCAACAGCACAACACGGCAGAATCCGAATAAAAGTGCTTTAGCTCGGTCTAAACGGCCCGGTTCGGCGGGGAGCGGGTGTGTGCTGAGCCCCGGTGTTGTTGTTACCTGGCGGGCCCTCTGTAAAGCATCGGCCAGGCCGTCTGACTTCAGCCCCGGCTGGCTCATGGAGGCCTGTCCCTGCACCAGCTCCGCCATCATAGCGCCACTAGCAGCTAGCAGCTAGCCGTTAGCTGTTAGCAGGATTAGCTGTGCCGCTAGCTGCTGTGAGAGCGGAGAGAAGAGAGGTCTCACTCCGATCACTTTACACACAAAGCCACAAAACTGCCAAGGTGGGGCGTAAATGACAGAATAAAAAAATAAAGAGGAGTTTTTATAGAAAATGGTCGACATGTTACTAGAATAAAGTCGTAATATACAGAAAGAAAACATTTCAGAGAGCAAAGATGTAATATAACATAAGATATTTTAACTTCAACCCTGAGATTCCTTTTAAAAGATTTTGTAATCGTCGAAATGTTGACACTTCAAGTAGAAATGAATCAAAATGTAAAAATTGTCAATATATATCTTCAGTATATACAGTGTTATCGAGCATTTGAATGATTATAATTCCCCATTATAGTTCTCATCTGGACTGTATAACACAGTAAATGTGTATTGACTTTTTTGCGGTGCTGAGTTACACGTAAATGTCGCCATGGAAACAGTAGGTTTATCATATTTTAAGTTCAGGGTAGAAACGAATCTCTAGGTTTCATTAGACGTTTTGGCAGCTTCCGTTGTTAATACACTGAGTGACTCCTTAGAAAGATAGAGGATCTTTGTCAGTGCTCAGCTGTTGGCAGCTCGCTGCTCTATTTCCGCTTCCGCGTTGAGTCACGTGCGTGAGGCAGCTCCACAGGTGGAGGAGGCGGCGAAGGGACAAGCAACAACAAGCCTTAACCTCTGACCTTTGTCCTCCTTATCGCTACTTGCGATCATTGAGAAGCAGAAGCTGAGTGTACCTAAGCAGGAGTACTCACACAGTTACAGGATATTTATTAGTAACACAGTGGAAAAGTGCTGCGTTTACTTTTCCACCAGATAATTTATCAGCAGTAAAACATTCACAACGAACAGATTTGTATCTTTCCATATTTGTTGAAGAAGCTGAAGACAGACAGAAAAAATAATGGAATCACTCACATTGATCTGATGTATTAATGTAAAAAGTGAATCTAAATGTTTCCAGCTGGGCAGGAAAAACTTAAATTTTTCTTCGCAAAGGACGTCAAGGAAAATTCAAAACTTTCCTAATTGAAAATAATATTAAAGATCAAAGTAGCAGAAGTTCAAAAGTGAATAGTGAAGTAAATGTACAGAGTTATTTGGTCACACAAACCTCGCCTGAGTTCTTCATACTGTTTGGTCTCCAGCAATAGAGCAATAGCACATCTAATGGATACCGACCAATCAGAGTGCCTCGTCTTGAGTTTGAACAGCCAATAAAATGGAATGTTGCATTCTGATCCTGACCCATTCTGTGAAAACAAAAATGTGTGCGTGCGTCTGAGAGATCTGGACTGACACCAGGTTCTGACATTAGATCTAATTTATTTAATTAGTAATAAAGGGTCCTGTCGGGTTCAAACAGTCATGTGAAACTCTACTTCGTTCGTTCTGTTCTATTGACAGGCTCACTACTTATCAATCAATAAGCTCTGCAATACAGTTTGACTTCTGTGAAATCACAAACTAACACAAAGCTGCAGCCTCAGTATGGAAGAAACCCCTGAAGTCATCTGAGTAGACCTCAGGCCACCTGCCAGGTAACACTGCCTCCATCTCTGTGGTTGTGTCTTTGAGTCAGCATCCGCTGACCTGGACTTTTACATCCTGGTGTGAGTAAAGCTGAACATCTGCAGGGATGCAACATCTGACGTCCCTGATCTGTAGTGACTTCAGTCCTTTTGGACTTTTGAGGAGCTGTAGTCTGCTTCCCCTTAAATCTGTTGGTTCATCACTCGGAACACTCACACACACACACACACACTCTCACAAACACACACGCACACATTCATGCAGCATAATAGAGGGTATGAATTGAATGATGTGTGTGTGTGTGTGTGTGTGTGTGTGTGTGTGTGTAAGAGTCCCATATGGTGAAACAAACAGCACCCCCACAACATTAGCAACACACACACACACACACACACACACACATACACACACACATACACACACACACACACACACACACACACTCACATGCACGCACACACACTGAAGTAGGTCTTAAAGCCACTTAAGGCTGTTACTGTTTCCTGCTGATGTCCAATAGACCCATCAGAGGCTTTTATTCTTTTATTATATACACAAAGTGTGTGTGTGTGTGTAAAATCACAGGAACAACATTAGAGTTCTTGGACCAGAAAAGTACAATAATGTGAGCCGACACAAGGCCAAACATCTGGGCAGAACATCTGACCGTCTAAATCATCTTAGACCCAATTTCAACCTGGCTGCTACAGGCCTATATCTAACCTTCCCTTTCTCTCCAAGATCCTCCAGAAAGCAGCCACCAGTCAGCTGTGTGAATTTCTACGTATTGGAGGTTGTAGAGTGTGGAATTAGAGCCACCACAGTCACAAATGACCTTCCAACTGCATCAGACAAAGGAACTTCTCTCTGTGCGTGTCCTTATTATTAATAATAATAAAAACATTTGACACAATTGACCACCACAATCTATTACTGAGGCTAGAGCATCTATTTGGCATTAGAGGAACTGTATTAAACTGGTTTAAATTCTATTTATCAGATCGATTTCAGTTTGTACATGTTAATGAATCTTCCATGACACGAATGTTAAGCACGGAATTTCTCAAGGTTCAGTGCTTGGACCAATTCCATCAATTTACATCTTCTCCCTTCAGGTACAATTATTTGGGAACACTCCATAAAGTTTCGTTGCTATGTGGATGACACGCAAGCTCTACCCACTGAGCTACTGCCTCCCCGACTCTCTAATAAGACTCTCCAGCTGGTCCAGAGTGCAGTGTGTTGTCAGAAACTGAGAGCAGATCTTGTTCCTCCCATCTTAGCTTCGCTGCACTGGCTTCCCTTTAAAGTCCAGAAAATAATTAAAAGTCCTCTTGCTCCACCTCAGAGCTCTTAATGGTATGGTAATCATACTTTAATGAGCTCATACCGCCTTAAAAAGCTCATAGGACCTTAAAGCGCTCACAATACCTGAAAGTGCTCATAGGACCCTATTACCCCTCTAGAACACTGCGCTCCCGGAATGCAGGCGGACTTGTGGTTCCTAGTATCTCCTAAAGTAGAATGGGAGCCTTTAGTTATCAGGCTCCTCTCTTGTGGAACCCTCTTCCAGATTGGGTCCAGGGCGCATTTTTCTCTGTCTCTGTCTCTCTCTCTCTCTCTCTATCTGTCTGTCTGTCTGTCTGTCTGTCTGTCTGTCTGTCTGTCTCTCTCTCTCTCTCTCTCTCTCTCTCTCTCTCTCTCTCTCTCTGTGTCTCTCTCTCTCTCTGTGTCTCTCTCTCTCTCTCTCTCTCTCTCTCGCTCTCTCTCTGTCTTTCTCTGTCTCTGTCTCTGTCTCTCTCTCTCTCTCTCTCTGTCCTTCTCTGTCTCTTTCTCTTTCTCTCTTTCTCTGTCTCTCTGTCTCTCTGTCTCTCTGTCTCTCTGTCTCTGTCTCTGTCTCTCTCTCTCTCTCTCTCTCTCTCTCTCTCTCTCTCTCTCTCTCTCTGTGTCTCTCTCTCTCTCTCTCTCTATCTCCTCTGTCTTCCTCTCTCTGTCTTTCTCTCTCTCTGTCTCCATCTCTCTAAATCATTCTTATGTATCGATGAATCTTATTGCCTGAGCACAGCAGGGGTGGGGAGTTGCTCTCCCTCGCCCGCCTGGTGAGAGAGAGAGATGTGATGGAGGATAAAGAGGTAGAGTGAGTATTGGAGGGAAATGGTCCGTAAATTGAAAAACTGAAAGAATAGTGTAGTTTGTGTGAGACACACTCTCTCACACACACACACACACACACACACACACACACACACACACATTTTAAAGGGTAGGATGCTGCTAAACTGAGCTGAATTTAAACAATCAAAACAGAAATCATCAGTGATGTTTTAATTACAACCATTCTGTCTAATGGTGATTATCCTACAGCATCAAAGTGTGTGTGTTCAGTGTGTGTGTTCAGTGGTTTAGAGGTATGATACACGTGTGTAAGTAGGATCTTATATCGACATTAGGGAGGTCTAAGCTCGTCTCAGGTGCGCTAGGTTACGAGGCGGAGCTTCCCCTGAAAGTGGACTCGTTGCAGTACTGATCCTCTCCACACGAGGAAAGACAGACAGACAGGCAGGCAGGCAGGCAGGCAGGCAGACAGACAGACAGACAGACAGACAGGCAGGCAGGCAGGCAGGTAGGCAGGCAGGCAGGCAGGCAGGCAGGCAGGCAGGCAGGCAGACAGTGTTTGTATTTTTCCTGCAGGCTGCTGCTTTTAGACGAGTCATTACAGCCTCCTGCTGTGAATATAATCTATGATACACACACACACAGACACACACAGACACACAGACACACACACACACACAAACACAAACACACACACACATTCACACACACACACACATACACACACACACCAACACACAGACACGCACACACACACATAGACAAACCCACACAGACATGCACACACACACAGACACATACAGACACACACACAGACACAGACACACACACACACAGACATAGACAAACCCACACAGACATGCACACAAACACAGACACACACACACACACACAGACACATACAGACACACACACAGACACAGACACACACTCATGCACACAGACACGCACACACATACACACAGGCGCACACGCGCACACACAGACACACACATACACAGACACAGACACACACTCACGCACACAGACATGCACACTCTCACACGCATGCACACACACAGACAAGCACACACACATACACACACACACACACACACAGAAACATACAGACACACACACATACACACACATACACACACACACGCTGTATTTCAAACTTTTCTTCTCATCTGAGCGTGAAAAGCTGCTGCATTGTTTTGGTGATGATGATGATGATGATGATGATGATGCTCTTACTGCTACTTCTGAATACCTGGGTTGAATGATAAGTTGTGAGCCTGTGAGACTGTGATTGTGTGTGTGAAGTAATTTGACCTGATGTTTGTGTTGTGGTGCAGGAGGAAGGAGATGAAGCGTGATGAAGATGATGATGATGGAGAGGCGGATGTGTTTTTGTAGCTGAATACAAACAGGCTGATTTTGGGAGCATCAGCCTAAAGTTTGAGTGTCTCACTCTCATTCTGTCTGTCTCACCTCCTGCTGTGAGAACAAACACCAACAAGAATCACTTTCACTCTGCTGCACTCTGATATACACAGAGCAGCAAGACAGGCAGACAGACAGACAGACAGACGGACGGGCGGACGGGCGGACGGGCGGACAGACAGACAGACAGACAGACAGACAGACAGGCAGGCAGGCAGGCAGGCAGGCAGGCAGGCAGGCAGACAGGCAGACAGGCAGACAGACAGACAGACAGACAGACTCATTTATTGTTGTGATCTCATTCTTGAGTATTTAGGGCCCCTGGCTGCTTTCAGGTCTCTTTGTGGCCCCGTGGGCTGGCTGCTGGGGTCATGGGTTCTGGGGTAGCGGGTGCTGGGGGGTGCGGGTGCTGGGGTGGGGGGTGCTGGGGGCTGGGGGCTGGGGGGTGGGGGGGGCGGCGTGACAAAGCCCCTGTCCACAAACATTTAGTGAGCTGTTGTGTTGTCACACAGCAGCAGATGGATGTCAGATTAGCACACCAGTCGCTCTCTATTCTCCACATTCACCAGCTTTCTCTTCCATCTCCTGCTGCACAAAACTTTCTCTCTTCTCTTCCTGAACCCCCCCCCCCTCACTCCTGTCACCCCCCCGTCACCTCCCTAAGCCTCTTTTATTGCTCATTTCAGTGCAATAAAGACGAGGCAATGCGCCTCCTCGGGCCAGAAAGCAGCCGTAATGAATTCATGAGCTCTAAAGGCCTTGATCTGGACGGCCCCCCCACCCGCCAGTGGAGGAGCCCTATTGTTCAGCAGTATATAGGCTTGTCTATTAGCCCCCCCCTCCTCCACACACACACTCACACACACAGTCACGGAGCGCTACAACAGTAACAGACGGTGACAAAGAGAGCCCATGAAATTCAATTAGCAGTTTGAATCGGTGTGTGTGAGTGTGTGTGTGTGTGTGTGTGTGTGTGTTCAGATCAGCTGTGTGCTAATGCAGCAGCTCACTCTGACCTGTTGGAAGTGTGACGATGTGAAGATTATTTTATAAG